>NC_062988.1:17500-317500 GCF_023078275.1 Leguminivora glycinivorella | reverse complement strand
GCTTTATGAGGAACTCCGCTTTGGACTATCGGGTAGACTCATATTTTTGCATTTGGATAGCGACGTAACTTTGCCGTTCGTCGCACAACAACGTGGTTCGTCAAGGGCTAGAATCCTCCTTTTACGGCGCCCTAGCATCAGCGCCCTTGTGAATGGCAATGTGGTGCAACATTCCACTTAATCTGAATTACAAATCTAGATTTTCAATAGGTGGATTCATTTCCGACTCCTCTCGCCATTTTGTGATATGTGCGCGCCCACGCAACGTATAATTTTTTGTATGGATTTTTCCACATTCTTGATTTTGGCGCCCCCTTACCATGTGGCGCCTAGAGCGGCCGCTCCACTCGCTCTACCCTTAATCCGGCCCTGCTTGAAGGTGTTGCTGCGGTTCAGCTATTTCTTCATTTTTTTGTTTAGTGTCGTTATTCAGGTTCAGTGGAGTAAATTTTTGGTCTATTTTAACAATGGCTTGGTGTAATTGAGAGTGTGGGACCTGTCCGTGGAAATACTTTCTAAGAGAACTCACCTGCTTATTGTGAAGGTTCTTAATATCAATCAACCCTCTTCCTCCTTCCGCTCTTGGCAGAATTAGTCTCTGGATACAGCTTCGTGGGTGATGTTTACGGTACTTAGTCATTAATGTATTAATAGTTCTTTGAAGGTTGGTTAGGTCTGTCTGCGACCATTGTATTATACCAAAGGAATAAGTAAGTACCGGGATTGCATATGCGTTTATTGCCTTGATTGTGTGTCGCGAGTTTAGATGAGTATTAAGTATTTTGTGAAGCCTGTCTGAAAATTTTTGTTTGAGTGTTGATTTACTTACCTTATGATGAATTTGCTTTGACTGCTGATAACCGAGATACTTGTAGCCGGCTTCTTCGTCTACAGGATCTATTCTTTCTCCGTTGTCAAGCGTGTAACTGTTGTGCTCAGTTTTACCGGCTCGGATTGACTGGATTTTGCATTTGTCAATGCCAAATTCCATGCGTATACTATGTGAGAAAGTTTGTGTTATGTCTGCGAGCTTATGAATGTCAGATAAATTATTGCTGTAAAGCTTGATGTCGTCCATGTACATTAAATGTGATATTATATGTGATACATTACCATATTTTAGTTTAAATCCAGCCAAACTATTATTAAGCAAATTTGAAAGCGGATTAAGCGCAAGACAAAACCATAGTGGGCTAAGCGCGTCTCCCTGAAATATACCTCTGCGTATGTTTATTGGTTCCGTTACAATATGGTTATTACTACTGGATAGTTTAAGAATGGTTGACCAGTGCATCATCGTAGATTTTAGAAAACTAATAATTGTGTGGTTTATTTTGTAATGTTCAAGGATATAGATAAGCCAGGTATGTGGGACTGAGTCGAATGCTTTTTTATAATTTATTATTATTTCCACGCCAATTATGTCACCTGCCTATCTAAGAGATATGCCCGGCTGTTGACATAATACCTAGGGTACAGGAAAGAATAAAGAAACACCAGTATTTTATACAAAACTCTTTATTATGTACACCCTAAATAAAACCTAACTCAGTAACTTGGTAGAGCAAGATTTGGTTCGTTAAACTGTTATTTACATCAAGTTCAGTTCGATCATAAAACCTAGGAAAAACACAGATCCTATGTGTAAACACCATCCATAGATCAAACTAATTTTAAGATAAACCTGATATATAGATTAAACCACCACCAACCAAATTGTTGTAAACAAAAATTATTACTCAGTAAATGTGTGACTCTAAATTCTATACCTAGAACTTGAAACTAAAACTGGAACTGGATCTGGCAAATGTTGCAATCATAAGATAGGCTTTCAAGTATTCATTTTATGGTTATTAACTTTTGAATAGAAAGGATTTAAATTAAGATTTTAACTGTAAAAAGAAACAAACCAAATAAAAAAAACCAAATTAACAAAACCAATAAAAACCAACACAATAGGTACCTGGCTGTCGCTGAAGTCCCCGAAGAAACACTCCGTTCCCGGCTCCGGATTCATTAGTGAAGTATGAACATTCTCCTCCCCTACAATAGAAATAGAATAATAAGAACCACGTTTATAAGCTAAAGAATTTCCCTACTCCTTTTAAGATTGAACTATGGTAACACTTACCGGAAAATACTTCAGCAGACAAGCATTAAAATTATTAGGCATCGGCACAACCATCGAAACGCCTACGCATATCAGCAACAGCTGCAGTGCCGGTGCCGGTAGTCTGAGGACCTATTGTTCCTGTCCTCGATGTTGGAACTGTGCATTTCCAAA
Organism: Leguminivora glycinivorella; assembly: GCF_023078275.1. Classification (NCBI taxonomy): domain Eukaryota; kingdom Metazoa; phylum Arthropoda; class Insecta; order Lepidoptera; family Tortricidae; genus Leguminivora; species Leguminivora glycinivorella. Next base: position 315,216 of record NC_062988.1, on the reverse strand, counting down.
ACACCAAATTAAAACTTTTCCTTACTATGCATCTATAAACTTCCTCGAGATGCTTTCCATAACAATAAACATTATTATTATCTTATAAAATTAATTTCTGTACATATTTAGTCAGAAAACGCCTTTTCTTCACGTCCAGAATTTTCCATCCCCCATTCATCCGTTCCTTCTCCATCCAAATTCAAACTCCCCACCACAGAGGCAAGTAGCCAAAAAGTCCTGAATAAACTAGATGAACAAAACCTTTATGCTGAAACTATAAAAATAGACTGAAAGTATAGGAATGCAATTTTACCAATTTAACTAGAACATATCATTTATTTATAAGAAAAATAAAATCATAAAAACCAAGGACGATTATAAAGGACCAGCAGAGTCCATACTAAATACCGTACCCCGTTGGCAGCCGTAAATCTATGTCACTAGATGTCACTAAGAGTGTCATTTGAATAAAAATGTCGTTTTTTTTTTAAAATACGCACGCGGTAGTTCAACGGCATTACAAGTGATACAGTGAAAAGTATATAGATGACGCTAGGGGCCCGTGTCATGTTTCAGTCCCTGTTTACAAGGCAAGCCATCGTTCTTATTTTGAATTATGACAATCATGCAAAAGAGTACCATACTGTCAAATTTTCTATCTCTTTCATTTTGAGCGTGACGTCAATGATTAGTTACTTTCAATATATTTAAAATTTAGATTTTAATGAGGCCATTTCGAACGGTGTTTATGATAGATATCATGTTGACAATCAATCTCCTGACCGTCTCGCTCATACCAATCCTATCCTATATTTGAACGAGTGCGACCGAAACAGTTGAGTATTATTGAAGATTTTTGAATGTCTAAAATCTTACTGGTAGTTGTCGAAAACCCGCTTTTTCCATAAAGTGTTGGCGCGACGTCAAGTGGGTGATAGGCGTACGAGCAAGTACGCGTTGGATGGTCGACTACTATGCGCAGCGGTTTTTACGCGTACTTACGGTGACACACAATCGAAAAAGGTCGTCGAGCCATAAGTACGCATACCTGCTCGTATCGTACGTTTATCACCCACTTCAGACTGCGTTTCGATCGGCGTTTAGCGACAATGATTATCAGCTCGGCTTCATGGCTTTACGAACCTTAGCTCGGACCATCGAATATGAAACTTATAAACTTCTTTATACACAAGGGTATAAAGAAGTTTATAACCAGGTGCTCCATGACACCATTGCACCAATCTGTCGCCAGCACCGCTACACTTCAACGGCCAAGTCACACAACATCCATACTAATATTATAAATGGGAAAGTGTGTGTGTCTGTTTGTTTGTCCATCTTTCACGGCAAAACGGAGCGACGTATTGACGTGATTTTTTAAGTGGAGATAGTTGAAGGGATGGAAAGTGACATAGGCTACTTTTTGTCTCTTTTTATATCCCCCCACTTCCTTAGTATGGAGGATGGAAGTTTGTGGAGAGATTTTCGAATTTAACGCGAGCGAAGCCGCGGGAAAAGGCTAGTTAACTATAATAATAACGAAATCGCAGTAAGGAACTTTATGTAGATTTCATTACTTTTTACTTTTAGAGATAAACAAGCAGCTCCATCGAGACGGCTATTTTTTACAGAATGTTTTTGGTGGGATATATATAGGCATAGGTATATAACACTAACAAGGTATCTATTGTCTTAGTCCGTTTTCACATTATCCGATCCGATATCGGATGTCGGAAGGATTTAAATGGAAAAAATCCAAGATAGCGCCTGTAATGTATGGGGTATCAGTCCTACATCCGATATCGGATCGGATAATGTGAAAACGCATTTAGTCTCATTAATTATTACTTATGTCAGAGTTTCACTAATTATTTCCTTTTATTCATTTATTATCTCAGTTTAGGTTTATACGAGTACCAAACGAGTAGTATACGAGTAGAAAATATATTACCAAAACAATACAAACTATCATTAATTTATTATAAAAACGTAATCCAAAGTGCCACACCTGGCGGCCTAACTATCTGCGTTGTGTCCAAGACGAAGCCTGACCGACGAAGCTAGCAAGTCTCTCTACATGTTAGCTGAAATACTGTCAAACCATTCACTGTGATTACTCAGATTATTATAAGCAAAATGATCTTCGAATGAACTTTCTGGACAATTGAGATGCATGGGCGCAGTCGAAACCAGCTCGCCCCTTCAGCCGTGTCCCGTTGAAAATCGGAAAGATTCTTTTCCTTAGCACATTTAATGTTTACAAATTGGATTCGCCTTCTGTCACCTAAACTGGTAATTTTATGTATGAGGTCATTGGTCATACAATTATTAATTTATACAGTTATTAATTCTGTATCTCTACTCGCATTGCTGCTGCGATTCTAAAATATTTAATATCCATATATTATGAATATTCAATAAATCATACAATGACATTTGTGATGTGACATGGAAGTCAGATGTCACATCTGTTGGCACAATGATTGCGTTTTGTTGAACGTATTTGAGCTCAACATATAGGTTTATTATCACTAAGTATATTATATTAATGAACAACGAAACGGATGTGACATTTTCCTAGTCCACCAACGTCATCTAGTCATTTTATTTGGCAATAATTAGACAACATGCGAACAAACTTAGCCTGCGAAGCGATCACAACTACGTCGAGGCCGACCAAAAAATATAATTTGTAAAAATTGTGTTTTGAGCCAATATTTTGATATTAAAATAAAGTTTTTTGATATTTATTCATAGTATAATATAAAAACAAGTAAAAATATGTGTGAAAATATGTTTTTTTCCACTCCCAGGTTACGAAACAACGCCATCTAGTTTTAAAGCAAAAACTAAGCTTTTTTCAGGGGTACGCTTTTTTGTATGGGCTATATCAGTCTAGTATTAAATGGTCCTTGATAAAAACACATACCACGTCAGTGACACAGACACTCACTAGGTGTCGCTACGTGACAATCGTTAGACGTTGGACGGAGCCAAGGTATCCACACAGGTCACGCCCCACGCCAAGGGTCGTCCCAGAAACCAAGGCAAAAGCGAGCAACCATCAGGCCGCTTTCCGTCTGCTGCTGACAAGCCGACAGGTTCGAGGGTTGTCGGTATGTTCGCTGTGCCGAGAGCCTTGCGGATTAAATCGTTAAGTGCAGCGTGTCACAAAATTCGGCCAGCAATAGACTGGCAGTGGAGTCCGTGGTGTCCTAATGCGTCAATTCAATTCAATTCAAAATATCTTTATTCATGTAGGCCTAGTTACAAGCTCTTATGAATAGTTCATTACATATATGTTATGATCTTAATCTAACCTAATTATCAGAGCAATTTATTGTTGTAATTATTGTTCATAATAATATTGAGTCTATAATATACAATTTCATATAAAAATAATCGTTAAACAAAAAATATATAATTAGGTATATGAATATATAAAAATACATGTCTAGAATATTTCTAGGAAAAATCCAATGTCCAAAAAAATACAATATTAATTTCATCAACAATAATAATAATAAAAAACGTAAAGATAAGAAACCATTTCGAATAACAATTAAGTCGGCAGCAAGGGTGTGGTTGGCATGTCTTTAGCCCCAGTCTTAGACAAATGGCAGTATATGATGAAGTAAGGCAGCCTCGGAAGGAGGTATGTTCTCCAAGTGTCGATCTTTTCTAGTAAAGAGGTTCTTCCGGCACTCATTCACTGTTGCGTAAGGACCCTTAATCTGAAACAATATGTGCATTGTCATTTTATTTAAACAGATTCTGCAACTATCAAATTACAACATTTTGGTGGATCACCTTCACTATTACACACTTACCTATCATACAAAATAATTACAAACTTTAGTAGAATCTGATTAGCCTATCTATGATATAGCTCCATCTCGTAATAGTTTGAAGCCTTGGGTGGCCATGTTTCTTCCTTGTTGATCGTTTCAAGCTGCGTTTATCGTACCTATCCCATACTATGTCTAATCTAGAAACGTTTTCTTTTGGCTTTGAAGCTTAGCCAGGCCACTCAAGGTGTCAAACTATTACAAGATGGAGCAATATCAGAGGCAAATCAGATTCTACTAAAGTTTGTAATAATTTTGTATAATACGTAACGTAAGTGGGTAATACTAAAGGTTACGTGATCCACCAAAAAGTTGTAATTTTATAGTTGTAGACTCTAAAATGATAATGCACATATTGTTTCAGACCAAGTCGTTGCGCAACGGTGAATGAGTGGTCGAAGTACCTACCTCTTTAGGTACCAGAAAAGATGGACAATTGGAGAACATACCTCCTTCAGAGGCTGCCTTGCATCAGCATATACTGCGCACAGTGTACCAGGGGCCCATTTCTCGAAGCTACAAGTTACAATTTTCAACTGGTTGTCAATGTCTAATATGACAAGTTGGAAAGAGACTTCCGCTTGTAACTTGTAACTTTCAGTTTTGAGAAATGGGACTCAATGCGTTCTTGTTTGGAGTCAGGCGTTGGTGCCACACCAAAATTTGCCAAGTCTGTCTTCTTGGGGATGGAAGGAAGAAGGAGACGAATGGGTACCACACTGGTCAGACAACACTGAAGTGGCCAGTATATGCTTAGAAGTTACAAGATGTAAATGTAAATCAGGTTGCAAAAACCGATGCAACTGGATAAAGAGGGTAGAGCCTTCTTTATGCAGTTCCATATGTACCCAGCTATGTTTCTGTGAAGGGAATGTATAGTATGAGTATGAGTAATCTGTCAATAGGACACCACAGACTAAACTATAAGTGCTAACTTTTCAGTGTTGGATACTCTATGGCAGTTCCGACTCAATTATAATAAGCTCATTATAATTGACTTTAGTTAGGTCTAGGTAATTCGATGTTGATACAACGGTGAACGACTCTATTGACATTAATTTTAACTTGCATGAATGGTGATATTTCCGTCCATTGATACAATAGTATTGTATACAAAAGTGATATAATATAATTAAGCTTTTCACTCTCGTACCGTACTACACATGGTACTCGACTGAAAAGTTTTGTATTATATCACGATTGTATAAAATACTATTATATAAATTTCTTTCAGGATTCACTACAATGAATAAATAACAGGTACAGTCAGTCTTTAGATCGTGTGGTCCGACCCGAGTGTTGCCGTTGTCGACACCGGAGTCAATAATAATGAATCTTTTTCTATTTATGCATTAACACACCTCTGACACTGGCGATCAAATATATGAAAGAGGCGCGTTCCCCGCACACAGTCTAAGCTCGCGTAGGTGAACGCGTACTATCCTTTTTGAATTTATTTATGCATTAACACACCTCTGACACTGGCGATCAAATATATGAAAGAGGCGCGTTCCCCGCACACAGTCTAAGCTCGCGTAGGTGAACGCGTACTATCCTTTTTGAATAGGCTTTAATATCATATTTTTATATTTATAGAAAAAGCAAACCGTTTGACATTTATGGTGACTTGAATTTGCAACTCACAGATTTTTTTTTTTGACGTGATAACGTCTAATAACTCGTTACTACGGGCAGCATGCACGAAAAAGATGACGTCATTGTCCCGTTTCGCAATATAGTTTTTGCGCCATCTATTGGCGCGCGTTGGAACTAAGCGGCTGATCGATGCGCTCGGTATGGTTATAGCGTGTGGCCTGAGTAAAGCACCACAGCTGGGACAGATGGCGCGCCCGTGTGTTGTTCTCGTTAAGCTGAGTTTAGACCAGCAAGTTATTGCTGCAAGTTTTGAGACGCAACTATAGGTAAGAGTGAGTGGCAAATATCTGCATCTCTTTCTAGCATATACTTCTGTCTCAAAACTTGCAGCAGCGCCGCAGAAATGGGCAAATCGTAATCGATTCCGGATTACACGATTACTTGATTTTACTTTGTAATCCACTACTGGGTGTCAGATTACTTGTAATGTAATCAAGTGAAACGGTAAATTACCATTACATATAAAGGAATCACTAATCATCTATACAATAATTACTATTACCAATAATTCGGAATCATAGTCGATTCAAAATAACTGAAATTATTGACTTGATTACTTTCAGATTACAAATATGTAGTACCTCAGATTGCTGACTGTCACTTTGACACAAAAGTCATCATGGGTGTCGTAAAATAGGTTTTAGGGGTGCTGATTCCAAAATTAATGACCAATTTGGAATCTGACATTGCTGACTGTCACTTTGACACAAAAGTCGTCATGGGTGTCGTAAAATAGGTTTTAGGGGGTGCTGATTCCAAAATGAATGACCAATGTGGAATCTGACATTGCTGACTGTCACTTTGACACAAAAGTCGTCATGGGTGTCGTAAAATAGGTTTTAGGGAGTGCTGATTCCAAAATTAATGAACAATGTGGAATCTGACATTGCTGACTGTCACTTTGACACAAAAGTCGTCATGGGTGTCGTAAAATAGGTTTTAGGGGGTGCTGATTCCAAAATTAATGACCAATTTGGAATCTGACATTGCTGACTGTCACTTTGACACAAAAGTCGTCATGGGTATCGTAAAATAGGTTTTAGGGGGTGCTGATTCCAAAATGAATGACCAATGTGGAATCTGACATTGCTGACTGTCACTTTGACACAAAAGTCGTCATGGGTGTCGTAAAATAGGTTTTAGGGAGTGCTGATTCCAAAATTAATGAACAATGTGGAATCTGACATTGCTGACTGTCACTTTGACACAAAAGTCGTCATGGGTGTCGTAAAATAGGTTTTAGGGGGTGCTGATTACAAAATTAATGACCAATGTGGAATCTGACATTGCTGACTGTCACTTTGACACAAAAGTCGTCATGGGTGTCGTAAAATAGGTTTTAGGGAGTGCTGATTCCAAAATAAATGAACAATGTGGAATCTGACATTGCTGACTGTCACTTTGACACAAAAGTCGTCATGGGTGTCGTAAAATAGGTTTTAGGGGGTGCTGATTCCAAAATTAATAATCAATTTGGAATCTGACATTGCTGACTGTCACTTTGACACAAAAGTCGTCACGGGTATCGTAAAATGGGTTTTAGAGGGTGCTGATTCCAAAATTAATGAACAATGTGGAATCTGACATTGCTGACTGTCACTTTGACACAAAAGTCATCATGGGTGTCGTAAAATAGGTTTTAGGGGGTGCTGATTCCAAAATTAATGACCAATGTGGAATCTGACATTGCTGACTGTCACTTTGACACAAAAGTCGGTATGGTTGTAGCGTGTGGCCTGAGTAAAGCACCACAGCTGCGACAGATGGCGCGCCCGTGTTTATTATTTTTGAGTGTTTGTAATTTAAAAACATGAAAGATTGCATTAAAATAAGCATCTTTTATAGAATGAAGTTGTTTGAAAAACCTACTTATTTAGGAGTTAGAGCAGTACGAAGTTAGTAATGCTACGGGAAAATTTTGCAACTTTGCACCACTCTAACTCCTAAATTAGTAGGTTTTAAAAAAACTTTAATTTATAAAAGATGCTTATTTTAATGCATTCTTTCTAATAAAAACAAAACACTATGCTAGAAAGAGTGCAGAGGAAGTTCTGTAGGCACATTTACAAACGAGTGTACGGATATTACCCATATATGTAACCATCTCTATTCGTAACAGGAATGGTTGGTCTTCAAACTCTAGAAACCAGACGGAAACTGCTGCATATTATGCATTACCGCCAACTGTTTCACCATAGAGTAGATGACGCATCCGTGCTTGAGAGAATGGGGCTGCAAGTGCCAAGAGCGAATGTGGTGGTTGGCATGCCGGGCGCGGTGCCGGCGCGGCGGCGGCGGCGCCTGTTCGCGGCGGCCGGCGCACCGCTCGAGCCCGAGCTGCTCTTAACCGGCATCATGTTGGAGACAGACGATATTGACATATTTGCTGATAGTGTTGGTGTGTTTTACAGAAAACTCTTAAGGTTCATAGACTCTACACTCCTTAGGTGATTAATGTAATAACCATAGTTTAACTTTTAAGTGTGTTTGCTTTTATTTATGTCAATTTAACATGTACACATAGCTGGGCATTAACTCGTTAATCCGTTAATCGTTAATTAACGAAGTTAACATTTCGTTTAACGGATTAACTTTTAAGTTAACTTTAAAAAATGTTAACGGATTCGTTAACTTCCGTTAAATTTCATAGTCCGTTAATCGTTAATACAGCACCCCAAGCGGCTCGCTGCGCCGCGAAAACCACGTTCTTACTGCTACTGTAATAGCCCGTAGTACGGCAAAACCTAGGATTTATCGGTAAAAGCAGATCCGTCGGTTATAAACAGTCTAAAGACCAATTGGCGACTTTGGATCACTTATTCGAGATCTTCTAAATCTTATTAGGCGTGCTAGATCGATCACTAACCTGGGAATAGAGTGCAATCATCAGGCATGACAGACAAATCGCGCAACCGACGCAACGAGTTAGAGTCCGGCGCGGGCCTTAGATTACTCTACCAAGTTATCGTGGCCCACAACATCGAGTTGTCATCTCAAATCTCAATCTGAAGAACCGACGCACCACGATCGCGACCGCATGAATGACCCAATAATTACCAATCCGAAGTAAAACCTAGGATTTAGCCAACCAACGGCGGTAAAAGCCCGAAGAGACCGTAATTATTACATTTCGGTTTTTTACCGATTGGCGTCACAGGTTTTAATGGTTTTTGGTGGATACTTAGTAAATAGAAATACATAATACCTACAGTGGAGTCCTATTTTTATAACGTGTTAACGGATTATCGATTAACTTTAACTTCCGTTAAATGTACCGAAATATATCGCTTTAACGATTAACGAAGTTAACTTTTTAAGTAACGGATTAACGATTATCGAAGTTAACTATTTGATTAACGGTGCCCAGCTATGCATGTACATAATTATATTACCACATAAGTGCTTTGGTGAAATACTGTTAACTTTTGTGTATTTTTAATAAATAAATAAATAAATAAAAAAACGTGAAAAAAGTCCCAGAATCGGGCCCCTTTTGCTATACTCTGACCGCCCCTGTCTATACTACTGTAATGTTTGACGTTATCACGTTAAACTACCGTCCGTAAACCGACTTTACAGACAAACAATTTTTTTTTTTTAATTTCATGTAACGACACAAATGGTCATTTTAGTACCAAAACTAAATTCTACGTTATTAATTTACTCGAAAATGATACTAAACATGACCTAATAGCTAAACGGGTTCTAATAGAGTTTTTTAAAATAAAGGCATTTTAAAATTACGCTCGCAGCGTCCCGACGCCGCGCGGCTTAAAGTTTTTTTTATGAAACTTAACGTTAGTAAAGGTGGGTAAAAATTATATTATTCATAATCTATATTAAATAGGCTTTCATATCATATTTTTTATTTGTATAAAAAGCAAACAGTTTGAAATTTATGATGACTTGAATTTGTAAATCATAGATGAAAATTTCAAACTTTTAATTTTTTTTTATTTTATTTACCATTGTAAAGAAGACGAGACGGTTATATTCACAAAAATTTTATTAAGGGAATTACTACTTTCAAAATGTCGAAAGAGGACAAGGCGTCCACTCGGATGGCCGAGGTAGGATGCCTGAGTAGGTTCGCACTGTCGCGGGTGCCGCGGTAGTACCAGGGAGCTCTGTCCGTCACGGATGGCCGCGGTGGACTGAATGCCGGGCGCTGCGACGGCTGTCTTTTATAGGGGCGCGGCGTGTCTGTGTGTGCCGCGTCGACGCTCCGTTAGGTGTGTGCGTGAGTTGTTTGTGATTCCCGGCGCGGGCGCGTTGCTAGAGTCTTAGGCACTACATCCTCCCCCTCTGGATCCGATGGCGGCCCGACGAGGATACAGTATTATGGCTTCCTTCTCTGTGGTTGAATAATTGCGTTCCGGAGAAGTGAGTAGTCGACTAGCATACTCTACCACATATTCTTCGCTTCCCTCCCCCTGGACTAAAGCCGCTCCGAGCGCGTAGTTACTGGCATCAGTCTTCAGTATGTAGGGCTTAGTATGGTCAGCTTGACGTAATATTGGGGAGGAAGTCAACCTATGCTTCAGTTCCGTAAAGGCATTTTCCTGCTCTTCAGTCCAGGTCCAAGCAGCTGTCTTCTTTGTCAGTTCAACGGCCTGAGAATGAACATTTATTTGTGCATCACGAATCATGTAGTCCAGATCTGGGGAGCTGGCCTCGTAGAACCGTGACTTCTTGGGTGACGGGGATTTTATGGGAATCAAGTTCCAATCAGGTGTTCTCGGGGCTATAATGGTCCTTTCTACGGGTGTTTCGGTTGTCATCATAAAGCCTGATACCTCTGTTCCCTTATCTGCTGGCTCTGGTAATGATGGTGATGAACACGACGGCAAGGATGGTGAAGCGCAAACGTTTCCTGGCAGCGTAGATGATGAATTCCAGGTCAAAACGGATACAGGTGATTGCATTTGGAACTCTACCATTGAAGGCTGTTTGAAGGTGGCAAACCCCTCGTCGTATAGGTCGTAGTCCTCTTCTGGCCGCTCAATGAAGAACATCGTGAATTGAGGTAAGTTGATCAGTATCCCTGCATCTTGGATGTAGCCAACGCCAAGTAAGGTTTGGTTCTTTTTGCAACCGGGCAAAACGACGAAAGTGGTGTACGTTGTTTTCCCATAAAGTTCCACGGGGGCTCTGACTATTTCAACGTTCTGACGTTTGCCAATGCCGTCCGCGAGAGTTATCTTCATTCTCTGTTGCTGGAAGACGTACCCCTTCTTTCGTAACTTCGTGGCCAGTTGGTATGACGCAACGCTAGACTTGGCGCAGCAGTCGAGCTTAGCGCACTCTTCGATATCGCCGATCTTCGTAAACACCATAGGTCGGGGCCTTACATCCAGCTGAATATCGATGGAACATGCACCAGTTTTCACCGGCCTCTTTTTGTTGCAGGTGGAGCACTTGGATCTCACCACTCCCGGGGCTCCGCAGCCATAGCAGTAGAATCGGGGCTGCGAAGGTGATGGAGCCTGAGTCACCGCTTCCTGTTTCGGTACAGCTATCGCTCCAAGTGCCTTTTGTCTCCGCCTGCACGACGCCATGTCATGTCCTATAGCACGGCAGAATTCACAGCGCTCTTTTCCCCGAGCGAATCTTTCACGCTTCGATTCGCTCGCACTGGTAGTCAGAGGTTCATTTCGCTCCTTCATTATGTTTTCTGCGGCTCTTGCCAGCTGTACCAGGTTATCAAAAGAGCTGACGGCTGACCTAGGTACGGCAGACCTCATATCTAGGCGAAGAAGTCCATACACCATGTCCAGCTGACGGATCTCGGGTATCTTCGGGGCTGGCAGTTGGGCGAACAAGACTCGCTTCTGAGCCACAAACGTTTCTGTGAGCATAGATTTAGATTGTTCGTTGCTCATTATTTCCCGTAGTAGCTGGTAAGCTTCCTTTTTGGGCGCAAATGCAGCGTGCAGCCTCTCCTTAAAGCCTTCCCAGGTCTCGACTTCGTGTTTGATGCCTTGCCACCAGATGCCTGCTTCTCCCACCAGGATTAAGGGTAACCCCATAATTGCCTCTTTCTCCGGGATCTTCTCCACCATTATATATGTGTCCACTGCCGAAAGGAACCTTGTCACCACACCAACATCCTTGGTTCCATCATAATGGTGAATGCAGCTTGCTAATGTGGAGTGGCGTGATGATGACGACAGTGTAGAAATCAGCCGAGTAAACTGGTCTTCGCTAAAGGACGCCATAGCTTCTTTTTTTGTTTTCACGTATCTTGTTGTGACACGCCCTGCCTTCGTGACGAATCTTGCGCGTGGAGGAACGTGCCGCTCGTTGGACGCCAGTGTAAAGAAGACGAGACGGTTATATTCACAAAAATTTTATTAAGGGAATTACTACTTTCAAAATGTCGAAAGAGGACAAGGCGTCCACTCGGATGGCCGAGGTAGGATGCCTGAGTAGGTTCGCACTGTCGCGGGTGCCGCGGTAGTACCAGTAGGCCTAGCACATGATTGCCGCGAGAGTATGTCGCCGCGAGATAGACTACCCGTCCTTATGTCATTAATACAGTTAGAAGAAGACGTGTGATCTATCTCGCGGCGACATACTCCCGCGGCCATCATGTGCTAGGCCTACAGGGAGCTCTGTCCGTCACGGATGGCCGCGGTGGACTGAATGCCGGGCGCTGCGACGGCTGTCTTTTATAGGGGCGCGGCGTGTCTGTGTGTGCCGCGTCGACGCTCCGTTAGGTGTGTGCGTGAGTTGTTTGTGATTCCCGGGGCGCGTTGCTAGAGTCTTAGGCACTACACCATTAAATTATAATTTTAGTACCAAAAATGAATTCTACGTTATTGATTTACTCGAAAACGATACCAAACATGACCTATGAACTAAACGGGCTATGTTAGAACTTTTCAAAGCAAGCCGGGTGAAGCGGTACTTTGACCCCCCCTCTCGAGCCCCAGGGGGGAGGCTCCCGAAGGCTCCCGATCTTAATCGGCTTATTTTGATATAAGGAACAACTGTGCCAAGTTTCATGCTTTGGTCAAGAAAAAAACCGGCCAAGAGCGTGTCGGGCCACGCTCAGTGTAGGGTTCCGTAGTTTTTCGTATTTTTCTCAAAAACTACTGAACCTATCAAGTTCAAAACAATTTTCCTAGAAAGTCTTTATAAAGTTCTACTTTTGTGATTTTTTTCATATTTTTTAAACATATGGTTCAAAAGTTAGAGGGGGGACGCACTTTTTTTTCCTTTAGGAGCGATTATTTCCGAAAATATTAATATGATCAAAAAACGATCTTAGTAAACCCTTATTCATTTTTAAATACCTATCCAACAATATATCACACGTTGGGGTTGGAATGAAAAAAAATATCAGCTCCCACTTTACATGTACGGGGGGTACCCTAATAAAACATTTTTTTCCATTTTTTAGGGTTCCGTAGCCAAAATGGCAAAAACGGAACCCTTATAGTTTCGTCATGTCCGTCTGTCCGTCTGTCCGTCTGTCCGTCTGTCACAGCCGATTTACTCGGAAACTATAAGTACTACAGTGATGAAATTTGATGGGAATATGTGTTGTATGAACCGCTACAAAATTATGACACTAAATAGTAAAAAAAGAATTGGGGGTGGGGCCCCCATACATGTAACTGAGGGATGAAAATTTTTTTTTCGATGTACATACCCGTGTGGGGTATCAATGGAAAGGTCTTTTAAAATGATATAAAGTTTTCTAAAAAACATTTTTCTTAAAGTGAACGGTTTTTGAGATATCAGCTCTCAAAGTCGTAAAAAGTATGTCCCCCCCCCCTCTATTTTTATAACTACGGGGTATAAAATTCTAAAAAAAATAGAGGTGATGCATGCTAATTAACTCTTTCAACGATTTTTGGTTTGATCAAAGTATCTCTTATAGTTTTTGAGATAGGTTGATTTAACTGTAATTTTGGCAGGTGTATAAATTGACATAATAAGTTTATTATATTTGCTGCTACGGAACCCTTTGTGCGCGAGCCCGACTCGCACTTGGCCGGTTTTTTATTTTTGCACTTTGTTGGCCTGATTGATATACATATTGGTACCAAATTTCAGCTTTCTAGTGCTTACGGTTACTGAGATTATCCGCGGACGGACGGACGGACGGACGGACGGACGGACGGACAGACAGACATGGCGAAACTATAAGGGTTCCTAGTTGACTACGGAACCCTAAAAAGGTTTGGCCTCTTTTTGTCGATAAACGTCCCCACTATCTGCACAGAACGCGTTTAAAAGATGGCGAAGAGGGTGTTTGTAAAGGGCATCTTCCGTCTTCGTCATTGTCTGACGAGGAATGTGCTTGAAGATAGTTTTTATGTTTTTCTCTGTAGCCACTTGGTACAATACGATCTTATCCCTAGTGTCATTTTGCCGAAAAAGCGAGCTTTCTCCTTCTTTATCTCTGTCCTTGGGCACCCCCACTGCCACCTTCAAGGAATGCGGAGTTGTGCCTTCAGATACTTGGCCTACTATCTCCTTGACTGTGATTACTGGTAGTCAAATGCGAAGGTTGTAGCCAACATATCCGTACCCAGGCGAACATATCAGGGGTCAAAGGGTTGTCGGGGGTCTCTCTAATATTTGTTACAAATTCAGGTTGATTTCAGACTTCCGGTTCGAGAGCCATCTTAGTGGTATGGCCTCGTGAATAATTCCTTTTTCTTTTGCTCATTAATATTGTTTAAAAGTGTAATATCGATGGCGTATTATGTAGTAAAGTAATGTGGTAGTGGGAAACTGATGAAGAATTAATCTCGAATCGCGTTTAGCCTCTTTTTTGTCTTCAACGGCCGGTAGTCCACGTGCTCTTTTAAAGTCTGGCTATCAATTTACAAGTGCTAATTCACCGTACACTGTCGTACTTACCGTACCAAAATCACTAATTAATATTTAGCTCATATCACCTTGACACTGGCGAAATAGTTCCTCAGTAAATCGACTGAAGCCATTTAATAAAAAAAAACTAACTTAACTAACCAGGTTGATTTCCGCTTTGTTTTTTTGCAATTATTGACTTTTGGTTGTTCTCTGACGATATGTTGCCGATTTGTTGATGGCGGGATCCATTACCTAATCCAAAACCCGATGCGACGGATTTCTACTTCGTGCAATGAAGGTCGACAGAGTAGACTGAGAGGTGAAGACGTCCGTGTCGCATCGCTGGTGGTTGATGAACACTTCGTGGTAGCAGGTCAAGGGGTGAATTAAAACACTGCCCTGCCACACATGCGCGCTTTGAGAGCGTAGGCGGAGCGCAATAATGGCGGTGCATCGCACAAACGCTGGTGTTGCGCCCAGTGGGCGCTGGCGGGAACTAACGAGCGCGGATTGCGAGCGGAACGCGCGCGGGACGCGAGCGGAATGCGCGCGCATTCAGCGCGCTGATAGCGTAGCGTTAGCGAAGCGGAATGCGCTTTATGTGTGGCGGAGGCTTAATACGTACCGTTGTACGGCGTAATGCAGGGCTCTCGCAGACGAAGAGGTACGATGACGGGCGAAGCAGAAGAAGGCGAGGTCACCGAAGGTCACTTCCTTGGCTCCCAGGGGGTGCATACTGACCTCGTACGACAGTCTGTTGGAGTCAGCAGTTACTGTCGTAGTTACTCGTAACAGAAGAGATGTAGTCCTGTCCTGCCATCGTACAGCATAACATAACATACTCGTACAACCGAACTGTGCATAGCATATATAGTGCTATGCGAACTTTAATCCAGCTGCATGTCACTTCAGTCGCCAGCGCCACCGCCCGTTGAAGATTATTTTGCATCGGAAGAGCTTCACTTCGTACAATGTTACGATTATTGAAGGTCTTATCGGGCTGCAGATGCAAGCAAAACAGGAGCGATTGGCCTACAGCTATCGGCAGCTGTACGAGGTAATGCTGGAAACTGCAGCGGTGTAACCTTCCTCTGTAGACTACGAAAGTTGTAAAATTGATGAAATCAGGTTCTACGATCGAATCAAGCACTATTAATTCAGTATAGTCGAGCCAGATGATAACAACTGAAGTCCTCCTGAGTTCCTGGCCCCTTTCGCTTTGAGCTGGAATCTCAAGTTCACTAAGGCGAAGCGGGTTTATTTTTCCCAATTTGTTTATTAGAGGCTCGGCGAACAAGTTCATCTCTCGAATGGACAGGGGGCGCCACAAGCCTCCGGGAAATCGTCGTGTACTTGAAACCCCCGCGGCCAGATTACCGATCGGTTTTGGTGTCCGCCCGGTAAACAGACGCACGCTCAGGATGCAGGACGCTGGCTCGAATTCAGATCTGGACATTCTGAAAGAGATTTTTTTTAAATAATAAAACCTTTACGATGTCTGTGACCTACACAATGAGCGATGTACAGGAATCACAGGGTCGTCTCGCGAGGCGCCTCTCCGATTAGATAGCTCGTGAACATCGTCAGGACACCCTCGCAGCAGTGCGGCTCCTCGTCCGGTTATTGACGTCTTACCTCGTTCAACTATGGGTGGCCAAGCCACGTTAAGGACGTAGCATCTTTGGGATCATCCATAAATTACGTCACACGTTAAGGGGGAGGGAGGGGGTCGGCGAAGTGTGACAATGTGTGACATGGGGGTGGGAGGGGTCCTGAAGTTCGTGACGTCACATTTCAAAATCTAAGGGTTAAAACACGAATTTTAAACTCTTACTTTATGAAAACCTCATAAGCATTTATATATACAAAAATTACAAAATTACAAATACAGGAAGTTCGAAAAAGCCGAAAGTAGGCGATCGATAGTCTAGGCCATTTAGAACATTCTTTAGCTATAAATGTCTTGGACAAAATTTGATTCGTCGTTTTTTTTTTACTATACAACATCAAACTAAATCAAATCCATCAATTTATCCAATATTTATGATTCAAAATCATCATTTATAGGTAAATTCTACCAATCAGCTTAAGGCATCAAGATTCTCCAAAACAACGGAACCGCTAAACTTGAAATTTGGCGCACATATGTTAATCTGTGACCCAAGGACGGACATGTAATTTAAGTTACGAAAATTTAATTATAGCGGCCAGTATTGGGGGTTTATAGTGAAAATTCTAAATTAAAGTTTTTTGAACTATATTGTGTTACATATGACATGAAAGAGCTTTTTATAAGTACCTATTCCAAAAATTACCATCCCCACTTTTAACGTGCTACATGTAAAAAAAGTCAGTTTTGACCCAACTCACCCCAAATTATGTTATGTTAAGATTTTTTTTTAAATCTAATGGTTTCCAGGAGCCTGGATAAGGTTTATGAGGTTATTTACATAGAAAAATGCAAGTAAATACAACAACGATTTAAGAAGAAAATGTTCTCAAACACAATTAAATATTCGTATTATGTAAAGTATCAATATCAACAACATTTTATCGATGTTCCGACGACAATTCAAATCAATTAAGAGAAGTCAATAGCATCATCATCATTATCAGGCAAAGCCGGATAACTGGAGAAAACATCGGCAAAAACACATGAGTATAAGTACCAGTTGTCTGCACTGATGTAGTGTCCGCTGAGTCAGCTGAGGTGCTCGACCTCCATAGACTTCAGTTGTCTGCAACCGCTGAAGTGCTGGATCTCCGTAAGCACCAGTTGACGATGTCTGCTCAAGTGCTCGAACTCCGTAGACTCCAGTTGTCTGTGTCTGCTGAACTTCTGGGTCTCCATAAGCACCAGTTGAAGATGTCTGCTGAGGTGCTAGACCTCTGTAGGCTCCATCAGTTGTCCGCGTCTGCTGAAATGCTAGATCTCCGTAAGCACCAGTTGACGATGACTGCTGAGGTGCTAGACCTCTGTAGGCTCCATCAGTTGTCCGCGTCTGCTGAAATGCTAGATCTCCGTAAGCACCAGTTGACGATGTCTGCTGAGGTGCTAGACCTCTGTAGGCTCCATCAGTTGTCCGCGTCTGCTGAAATGCTAGATCTCCGTAAGCACCAGTTGACGATGTCTGCTGAGGTGCTCGACCTCCGTAGGCTCCAGTTGTCTGTGTATGTTTAAGTGCTGGATCTCCGTAAGCACCAGTTGACAACGTCTGCTCAAGTGCTCGAACTCCGTAGACTCCAGTTGTCTGTGTCTGCTGAACTTCTGGGTCTCCGTAAGCACCAGTTGAAGATGTCTGCTGAGGTGCTAGACCTCTGTAGGCTCCATCAGTTGTTCGCGTCTGCTGAAGTGCTGGATCTCCGTAAGCACCAATTGACGATGTCTGCTGAGGTGCTCGGCCTCCGTTGGCTCCAAATGTCTGCATCTGCTGAACTTCTGGATCTACGTAAGCACCAGTTAACGATGTCTGCTGAGGTGCTCGACCTCCGTAGGCTCCAGTTGTCTGTGCATATTTAAGTGCTGGATCTTCGTAAGCACTAGTTGACGTCTGCTCAAGTGCTCGACCTCCGTTGGCTCCAAATGTCTGCATCTGCTGAACTTCTGGGTCTACGTAAGCACCAGTTGACGATGTCTGCTGAGGTGCTCGACCTCCGTAGATTCTAGTTGTCTGTGTATGTTTAAGTGCTGTATCTCCGTAAGCACCAGTTGACAACGTCTGCTTAAGTGCTCGACCTCCGTTGGCTCCAAATGTCTGAATCTGCTGAATTTCTGGGTCTCCGTAAGCACCAGTTGACGATGTCTGCTGAGGTGCTTTTACGTCTGGTAACATGCTCCGAAAAGAGGCCATATCAGCGTCCGCATCGTCCACGTTTTTTTTCTTTTATCTTTATTTGTGTATTTTTTCTTGAAAAGTATTCATACGCAGACTTATTAACATCACTTAAATGTATCTGTGACTTTTTCTGTACTTTTGGTGTATGTTGTGGCGTTAGGTAATCAGTCGCATTTTGTTCGCCTGTAGATGAAACTTACTCATACATTGTGTGTAGAAACTTACTCATACATTTGGGTACTTAAATGGCAAATCTCAAATCTCACCACCATTCATTCGTTTGTTTCAGACAGCTGTGACGTCGAGGCAGGCAAGTATGGTCGCGCGATAAATGATAAAACATCAGGCCGTCCCTATCGCACTTACTAATAGTGCGATAGGGACGGCCTGATATTTTTATCGTTTATCGCGTGACCATGCTACCCGTGCAGCATTCGACCGCGGGGCTCCAGCGTGCCAGCCGTGCCAGGCGAGCTCAGGGTACCGCGTGACAAGCAGACGACCCGTCTGAAGATTCCCACGGGTTTCAAATATTTCGAATTCTGTTATCATACTGGTCCTTATATTATAAGGAGTTTCTGTTTCGATTTTACATTAATAATATTTAGTTCTCGTTACTGAATTTGTTAATTTATGTAATAAACTTTTTTAATCTTTTTTATTTTTTATTTTCATTACTTATAGATTGGTATTAATTCATTATTATTCATTAATTTAAAGGTACACTGAAATTCAGCTTTGTTGTACCAAAGAAGATAGAGTATTATACGACCGGTCTGGCGCACCGGTTTAACGACCGGTCTGGCGCAGTCGGTAGTGACCCTGCCTGCTACGCCGCGGTCCCGGGTTCAAATCCCGGTAAGGGCATTTATTTGTGTGATGAGCACAGATATTTGTTCCTGAGTCATTGATGTTTTCTATGTATATAAGTATTTATATATTATATATATATCGTTGTCTGAGTACCCACAACACAAGCCTTCTTGAGCTTACCGTGGGCCTCAGTCAATCTGTGTAAGAATGTCCTATAATATTTATTTATTTTTATTTATTTATTTATTTATTTATTATAGAGAGTTACTGTCAAAATAAAAACTAAAATGTGTAATCACAGTGCATAGACTGCCATCTCTCGACACAAGCTTAAAACTTTTGAACCTCAGTTTTGACAATTTGGCCCATATCCTTAAGCTTGATGTGTGTTAAAATGTCAAATGTTAAAATTAGCGCCATCTAGCCGAGCGTCCCCCAAAGGTGTATCGCCATCTAGGCCATTTTTCTGTATGGTTTTGTGGTACGTTTTTTTCTTAGATTTTATCTGTCTATACGGATTACATATGTTTTTGATAACACTAATAATGTTATACCTATAACAGTTATAACAGTCAAGTGTGGAAGTGTGTTTCTACTTCAATTTATACAATCACGACGCTCGGATTTCAATTAAAATCTTCGTCAAAAAAATATAATTTTGTTCCCTCGTGACACAATCTACTAGTGAGAAAAGAAAAAGCCTCACAGTCTTCCCTTACATTTATTGTCACAAAACTAGACGCACGGATCATCGGCCCGCCGCCGCGTCGACGGCAGGGGCTCCTTGTATCTCTGCATGGACCTCCAACAAGCCTTGGCCGACGCACTGTACGTGTCCTGGAATTAACCACAACATTTCAATAGGCTAGTTGCCTCCTAGTCAAATCAGCTTCTTCTTAACAACTGTCAAAACGTATTTGAACGACTTCCTAATATGGACTTTATATGAAATCGAATTGAGTGACGTCACGGTCAACTCCGTTACTTTATATATTTCTACCAGACTTATTAAATAGAAATTGGATTAAAAAATAACTTCCATCCATGTGTCTTTCTTGTAATTATCTGATGCTTTATTTCGTGCATGGTATAAAATATTTTATTTTAACTACAGTCAAGTTCCCTATTTTGAAGAAACCCCGACATATTGGACCGATTTCCATCAATAACCATAAAATAACATTTTCTAAAAACCCCCGACCACTACATAGTGAACCGATTTTCATGAAACATGGCTAAGAACACTCCCGACTAACTCAGCTTTCAAACAAAAAAAAAACTAAATTTAAATCGGTTCATCCGTTCGGGAGCTACGATGCCACAGACAAACACACACGCAGACAGACAGACACGTCAAACTTATATCACCCCGTCGTTTTTGCGTCGGGGGTTAAAAATGGCTAAGAACACTCTCAACTCAACTAATTCAGATGTCAAAAAAAAAACTAAATCTAAATCGGTCGGATTTATCGGGAGCTACGATGCCACAGACAGACACACTCCCACACACACGTCAAACTTATCACTCCGTCGTCTTTGCGGCTACTTGCCTGGTACTCTGTCCTCCCAGGGAAGTCCGCGTTGTACAGCGTGAAGGACTTGGGCGAGACGCCGGTATGGACCTCGCGGGGGGGTTCGATGGTGGGGCGCACCACCGGCGGGGGGTCGGAGAAGTGCGTGGGGTCCTTGTAGCAGCGCAGCACGCCGAGCCGGTTGCTCTCCATCGGGATGGGCGCCGGGGACTGCGACGCGGCCATTAGGGCTCGGTACTCGGTTATTGGGAATGCTGGAATTTAAGGTTTGTTAGGAATACAAATGGTATGTTTCGTTTGACGCATTCTTTAGTAGACTGACTTAGACCAATAGTCTAGATACTATCATTATAAGAGTTTTGAATGATTCACGGTTATTTTCATTACGCTTATATTGACCGGGATATAGACCGTGATTACCTTTTTGATTTTTGTCGAGCCCCCGACCAAAATCAAAAAGGTAATCACGGTCTATTTCCCGGTCAATATAAGTCACTATCATTATGTTTGTCATAGAAATATATAAGATCATAGGCAACATCATTTTTCTTCACGAGAAAAAGGGAGGCATACAGACCAGGGTGCGTAGCCGAATGGCACAAACGCTCACGAAACGAAACGCTCGTAGATATTTATCACTATCGCTCGTGCGTATTGGCGCGACAGAGCCAGACTAGCTTTCGCGGCGTTTCGTTTTCGTTCCGCGTCGCAGAAATGCCATTCGGCTACGGCACCAGGCCCCGTAGCCGAATGGCATTTCTCCGACGCCAAACGAAAGCGATACGCCGCTGGCTCTGTCGCGCCAATACGCAAGCGCGATAGAGATAGATATCTACTAGCGCTTCGTTTCGTGAGCGTTTCGTGAGCGATTGTGCCATTCGGCTAGCCACCCTGTGATCATATTTGACATATTTCTATGATAAATATATGCGAGTGTGTTTAGTAAGACGTCCCACTTTGTCGGTTACCATTAAGGCGAAATTTACTTGTATCCTTTATATGGATAAACTGACAAAGCGGCTTTATAGCAATCGACAAAGTGGGACGTTTTCCCGTGCACACTCACATATGATAATGGACTGTCGGCCTTAAGATGAAGTCATATCTAACTTACTAACGAGCGATTTACATAAAATGCAACTCGATGCGGGTATTACTAGTAGATGTAACTTCACCCTGAATTACCTACATTGAAACTTGAGGCTCCGCCTTAGTGCATTTTCACATTATCCGATCCGATATCGGATGTAGGACCGATATCCCATGGATACATTTAAGCCTTCCCATGGAAGCATTTATTTGATTTTTACCTTTGAAATCCTTCCATCGGATATCGGATCGGATAATATAAAAACGCACTTACTCGTTATGGGAATACATACGTGAGTTTATTTATGCATGATGTGTATTAGGAGTATTAGTTAGGATGTTTGTAAGTAGAAGGAAATGAGTGTTATTGTTTGGGTGAATCAACTTTTTCTTGCCTGTTGTTGCCATGGTTTCGTTCCCCCAAGTCACGCTGGTTTTACGCAAAAATGATGCTACTTAAACTATGCAAACATGCATTTTTCTGATGTTAACAAGCCCTTTCCTTAATTAACCACCTACAAACATGGACTACATGCATGGTTGCATAATTTCAGTAGCATAATGCGTAAAACAAGCGTGGCTCAGGGGACCATAACCATGGCAATAACAGGCAAGAAAAAGTTGATTCACCCGTTTATTGTCACGTCACTTCATTACCTAAAATACTCCCATGTTTGTAACAAATAGGTAAGTATATGGTCACCATCAAATAAGAGTATCTGTGAAATAAAGAATTATAGGTAACTCACATCTTTTCTGGTATGTGGATCTATACATGGTGGTCATTTTGCTGTCTAAATCGTCGCAAGGATGGTCCAGGATGTCATTTGTAACGTCTACCATCTGTAACAATAGTTATTTGTTATACAAGGGGGCAAAGTTGTATTTTAACGCAGAGTGTGGAATTGAAAAACGAGCAAGTGAAAGGAATGCTGAACTTGCGAGTTTTTTAACACACGAGAAGTAAAATACATTTGCACCCGAGTGTAACACAAAACTTTTCCCCTCACTATAGCGAGGAAACTACAACGCAAAAAATGCGTTTATCACTGTTTCCAGTAGTTCCACGGGTGGTAAATCAATTTTAAAGCAGTTAATTCGTTTTATTAATGTAATCTCCTTTTAATAAGTGGTGCACAATAAAGTATATATTATTATTCCTCTTTATTTCTTTTAAATCTTAGGCTAGGTTATTTATTTATTATTATTATTATTTATTTATTTATTATTCTCTTTATTTCTTTCAAATCTTAGGCTAGGCTGTTTATAATATGAATATAAAAGTAAAATACAAAACCACTTACAAAACAATATAAAACACATATAAACACATTATAAAAAACCTAACCTAGGGTGCCGCCAGCAGCGGGGCAGGGCCCAAGCTGCCGGTGGTTAGGGCCGCAGAGAGAGGAACCGTCGGACTATCCGCGCTGTGTCCAAGATCACCGCCTTCTGCATCTGGCCCTTGATCCAGCCACCTAGCGAGAGTCTCTTAAGATGTTGGTCGAGACTCTTCGCTATGAGACCGTTCGCTGAAACGACTATCGGAACAATGATCGTTGATTCAACATCCCACATGGCGGTTATCTCGTGAGCCAAGTCTAGGTACTTACTGGACTTGTCCTTCTCGGCTTTCACGAGATTCTCATCATGGGGGATGGTGATGTCAACGAGCACTGCCCGGCGTTGCAGTCGATCTATTATCACAATGTCAGGCTTATTGGCTACAATAGTCCTGTCAGTGATAATAGATCGATCCCAATAGAGCGTGGCACGACCATTTTCGAGAACTGGCGCAGGTAAGTACTTGTAGTACGGTACTTCGCGGTCCACAAGGCCGTATTGAAGAGCAAGTTGCTGGTGAATAATCCTGGCTACGAGATTATGTCTGTGCAAGTACTCGCCGTTAGCAAGATGAGAACAACCGGAAATAATATGCCTGAGTGACTCTCCGGGACGGCGGCATGCCCGACAAATGTCGACCGTACCGTCCTTCAGGATATATTTCCGGTAGTTGTTCGTCATCATAACTTCGTCCGCAATTGCACAGGCAAAACCCTCGGTTTCTCCGAAGAGGTCCCCGAATCGTAACCAGTTCACCGATGCGAGCAGATCTACATCGGGTCCCGTGAGGGCCTTGTAGAACCGCCCGTGTAGCTGCTATTATTATTATTATTATTAATTTGACTTTATCCAAGGTCAAATTATTTTACCCACTATTGGATAAAATGCGTTTTTACCTGTATTAAAGGACAAAACACGTGTTTCCGAGCTAGTGAGGGGAAAAAATAGTTTTCTTTAATGTATAAATCTCTGAATCTGTATATAATCTCACGATAGTTCAAGTCTATGGCAGACGCTATTTTGTGCCACCTTAGGGACCATCCACACACATGTCTTGCGGCGCGCAACGGACGGTCCGCCACGCCGTCCGAATGTAATTCAAAAGACGTCTCCTCAGTCCTTTTTGTATAGGAAGGACGTAAGACGCGCCTCCAGGCGTCGTGGCGCGCGCCGCAAGACATATATGCGTCTCATGAGTGTGGATGGTCCCTAAGACCGTTTTCATATTATCCGATCCGATATCGGATGTCGGAAGGATTTCGATAGAAAAAATCCAAGATGGCGCCTGTAATGTATGGGATATCGGTCCGACATCCGATATCGGATCGGATAATGTGAAGACTCACTTAGCCGATGTGTCATGAGTGTGGATGGTCCCTTAGCCGATGTGATAATTGTTGACGGTAACGGCCATTGAATCGCAATCTGACTCGGTCGCGCCTCTACGGGGCATGTAGCAAGATGCACAAACGCTTACGATTATATCGTTATTGTAGAATAGAATAGAATCATTTATTGCATGAAACAAACCAGATATAAAGGTGTTACATATTGTGTGGTTGGTTTTGTGTGACGTCCTGTAAGGACACAGAAAATCTAAATACTTACATCTAACTTAAATATAAATGTTTAACATTGTAGCCACAATAACGATATAATCGCTAGCTTATCTATATCTATCGTTCTTCCGTATTAGCGCGACAGAGCCAAACTGCGTTTCTATTGGCGTCTAATATATGTCACATATTACTATGTGGGTAGATATAATTTGTAGGGTAGGCGGTAATGGCATGAAGCAATAATAATAAATCAGTCTTACCAGTCTATAATCAGCTGAGGTTATCATTGTGTGATCCCTAATACTTTGCATGGCGCAGTCGGTAGGATACGAGCCTACGCTCCCAAAGGGAATCTGATTTCCAATCACGACGAACGATTCTTGGCTAGGCTGATAAGAGAGCGGTAACATGCAAAACGGTTTATGTAGACATTGGCGCATTATTTGCCAGGCTGTACGCAGCTTTTCCCCTTCTCCGACAGGAGGCAGCAGCAGTGAGCTCACCTGTCTCCGCAGCTGCTCGCAGTCGCACAGCTTCTCCAGCAGCTGCCGGTACTGCTGCACGGGCAGCAGGGGGCAGCAGCAGTGAGCTCACCTGTCTCCGCAGCTGCTCGTAGTCGCACAGCTTCTCCAGCAGCTGCCGGTACTGCTGCACGGGCAGCAGGAGGCAGCAGCAGTGAGCTCACCTGTCTCCGCAGCTGCTCGTAGTCGCACAGCTTCTCCAGCAGCTGCCGGTACTGCTGCACGGGCAGATACTTACTGGCCATGGGTCTTTTGGTAAATACCTGCACCGAATAGAGAGGGAAGAATCCCCCATGTGTCATGAGTGTGGCGCATTAGTAGATGCGCCCCGTCATGTTCTCGAAGAGTGCCCTGCATGGGGGCCCCAGCGGGCCAGCCTCCAGGCAATAATAGGTACAGACCTCTCACTGCAGAGCATTGTGAAGTCTATGCTTGACAGCGAGGAGGCATGGACGGCGATGGTCTCCTTCAGCCATTATGTTATGTCGCAGAAGGAGACAGCGGAACGTGCGTGCGAGAACGACCCTGACGCGCACCCACTCCGCCGTCGACGGGCTGGCGGCAGAGCCAGGCGCTACGCGCACCTGATGCCTCCGCCGTAATGGGCTGCGCGGTGCTCCGGGGGAGTACCCGTGCCTAAACGCCCACGCGAATGGGGGTGCCTGCCCAACTGGCGCCCAAACTGCATGCGGCCAGTAGGCCGCCCGCCGGGGTGTACGTGGTGGAATGCTTATAGTGACCCTGCGACACTCCACCCAAGGCGGAGACGGAATTCGTTGGTGGTTTTAGACGGTAGTCCTACATTGGTTAGTCCGTCATCGCCACTGGTCCCCCGGACAAGGTGGCATGCGTAAATGCATTTCCCCAACGTTAAAAAAAAAAAAAAAAAAAAAAAAAAAAAAAAAAAAAAGGGGGCAGCAGCAGTGAGCTCACCTGTCTCCGCAACTGCTCGTAGTCGTCGCACAGCTTCTCCAGCAGCTGCCGGTACTGCTGCACGGGCAGCAGGGGGCAGCAGCAGTGAGCTCACCTGTCTCCGCAGCTGCTCGCAGTCGCACAGCTTCTCCAGCAGCTGCCGGTACTGCTGCATGGGCAGCAGGGGGCAGCAGCAGTGAGCTCACCTGTCTCCGCAGCTGCTCGCAGTCGCACAGCTCCTCCAGCAGCTGCCGGTACTGCTGCACGGGCAGCAGGGGGCAGCAGCAGTGAGCTCACCTGTCTCCGCAACTGCTCGTAGTCGTCGCACAGCTTCTTCTCCTTCTCCAGCAGCTGCTGGTACTGCTGGACGCGCGGCGAGTAGGAGTGCGCGTCGCAGTGGCAGTACGGAGCGACGGGCGCGGGCCGCGCCGGCGGCGCCGAGTCTGGAGACGGCGGCTGGCATGGTCTGGAATTAGTACATTACGGTAACCGCCCTCCACAATCGCGCGCGTATCGCCCCGCGATGCCGCGAACGCGAGTGTGAAGGGCGCTTTACAAGTAAGTGTGGAAAAGAGGAAGTTCGAAACGGCTGATGGGAGTCTTAAATCGACACGTGTTCCACGAGTTGCGAATTCCCATCTCGCACGTCTATCGTACGACGTTGTCGACGTTTCACAGTGAATACTGTACAGTCATTTAAATTTGTGACATAGTTGCGTGAGCTCATTGGTTAATTAGTACGATAATACAAATACAAATACAAATAATTTATTAATAAAAACATAATTGTACAGTGATTGTTCTTAAAGGCTAAGAATTGTTATACATATAAGAGATGTTTTATACAAATGCCTGAGCTAGGATAGTTCCTGTGTTTCAGGCAGAGGAAGGACTAAATTAGTGATTTATTTTTAATTATTCACTAAAATAAAACTTATAAGAAAATAAACACAAGACTTATTTTCGTAGATTCCGAACTATTACATTACATATATATTCATTGTATATTCAATAGGTAATTATTTTACAACCATAAGTAACTTTTCTGTATCATCGTACGTCATATTTTGCAGGCCTCGTCGTAGAGCACTTTTACAACAAACATAGCTAAGTGGATATAAGTCTAATTTTGCATTTAACCTGTTGTACAGAAATGGCCCCAGAAAGACGAAAAATCTAGATGAGAAAACGTGTTTTCTATGTACGGTTTGAATACAAACGATATCTTTCCGCCTTTTGTTATTATAATCTGTGTTGAAGGATATTCGGCCATGCTGCTTTAATGTTGTGCTTAAAATAAACAATTGACGAACAGTTAGTACTTGACATGATTGATAAAGAAGATCTGTAGGGTATAAAAAACAGGGACCGGACAACCCCTTCCGCGCTACAAGCCTTTCATTGGGAATCCCTAACGTAAGGACGACCCAATCGAGAGACTCTCCCTTTCGAACTGCAAGCCCATTCATTTGACTAGCCCTTACAAAAAACTAAGCAAAACAATAAAGCTAGCCCTGTGCATTGGCTTAGCGCTATCCGATACGGCTTGCAAGCCTTTAATAAGGGTTACCCTTATTTTAAGCGCTATTTATAAGGCTTTCCCTTTTGTTAAAGCGTAGTCGAGCCTTGCGTAAAAGAGACAGGATTATGAATCTAAGCTATTGTAAGAACAGGAAGGAAAATGCGCTGTTGCCACTCCGCACTATGCGCCCCATTTTTAATTTTGCAACGAAACATGTTTTCGTTGGATAAAAGTAGAACACGGCTAGAAATTATTTTTAATGAACTGGGAGACAAGGAAGTGATGGATCGCCTGATGGTAAATGATCATCGCCGCCCATAGATCAGTATGTACGTTCGTACGTATGAATGTATGTAGGTATGTATGAATGTATATGTAGGTATGTATGTATGAATATAATTATGTAAATATGTATGTAAATATACAGTGTTGGCCGAAAATCAATACAATTAACCATTAACATTACACATTGAAAAGGTTAATTGCCAACATAAAAACAAGCCGTTTTCGTCATCCAACTCGCCTTGATGAGTTAATTGGGTGAGCAGTTCCTAAGATAGAGCTGATGCTGAACCCTGGCTTTTCCCAGGGGAACGCGGGTTTGGTTTAACATAGGCAAGCGCTGTTTTCGTCATCGGACTTGTTTTGATGAGTACTTGAGTGAGCAGTAACCAAGGTAGAGCTGATGCTGAACCCTGGTTATTCCTAGGGGAACGCGGGTTTGGAGTAACATAGGCAAGCGCTGTTTTCGTCATCGGACTTGTCTTGATGAGTACTTGTGTGAGCAGTAACCAAGGTAGAGCTGATGCTGAACCCTGGCTACTCCTAAGGGAACTCGGGTTTCGTGCAACATAGGCAAACGCTGTTTTCTTCATCGGACTTGTATTGATGAGTACTTGAGTGAGCAGTAACCAAGGTAGAGCTGATGCTGAACCCTGGCTTTTCCCAGGGGAACGCGGTTTCGGAGTAACATAGGCAAGCGCTGTTTTCTTCATCGGACTTGTCTTGGTGAGTACTTGAGTGAGCAGTAACCAAGGTAGAGCTGATGCTGAACCCTGGCTTTTCCCAGGGGAACGCGGGTTTGGAGTAACATAGGCAAGCGCTGTTTTCTTCACCGGACTTGTCTTGGTGAGTACTTGTGTGAGCAGTAACCAAGGTAGAGCTGATGCTGAACCCTGGCTATTCCTAGGGGAACGCGGGTTTGGAGTAACATAGGCAAGCGCTGTTTTCGTCATCGGACTTGTCTTGATGAGTACTTGAGTGAGCAGTAACCAAGGTAGAGCTGATGCTGAATCCTGGCTATTCCTAAGGGAACTCGGGTTTCGTGCAACATAGGCAAACGCTGTTTTCGTCATCGGACTTGTCTTGATGAGTACTTGAGTGAGCAGTAACCAAGGTAGAGCTGATGCTGAACCCTGGCTTTTCCCAGGGGAACGCGGGTTTGGTGTAACATAGGCAAGCGCTGTTTTCGTCATCGGACTTGTTTTGATGAGTACTTGAGTGAGCAGTAACCAGGGTAGAGCTGATGCTGAACCCTGGCTATTCCTAGGGGAACTCGGGTTTCGTGCAACATAGGCAAACGCTGTTTTCGTCATCGGATTTGTCTTGATGAGTACTTGAGTGAGCAGTAACCAAGGTAGAGCTGATGCTGAACCCTGGCTATTCCTAGGGGAACTCGGGTTTCGTCAGCGGACTTGTCTTGATGAGTACTGGTAAAGCTGATATTGAACTCTGGCTGTACCTAGGGGAACTTAGGTTTGGTGCAACATAGACAAACCCGGTTTCCGTTATAGGCCCTGCCTTTATGAGGAGTTGGGTGCGCAGTACCCAAGCCACTGCTGTAGCTGAGACCTGGTGGTACCTAGGGGAACTCAGGTTCGGTGCAATATAAATAAACGCTGTTTTCTGTTCATAGTATGTTTCGTGTGAAATATCTTAGACTCGTCTTTATGACTGGTACTTGGTTGAGTTGATTAGTACCATAGAATCTGTCAAACTATTTCTGTTGATTGTTGTGAATTCTATGAAGATCGTTTGAAACAGAAATACTTTTCTGGTGGCAATCAAGCATACAGCCCGTCTGATAGTAAATCGTTACCGCAGTCTATGGACGCTTGGAACTCCAGTATTCTCTTTATTCCCTGTGTTACTATTAGTGAAATCGACTGTACTTAATTTTGATATTCAAATGGTTATACATACGTATTTTTTTAGACATAAATAAAGTGTTTTATGTATGGCAAATTAATAAATTTGTTCTAACTACTTGATGTTAATATTCACTTCTGGTAGGATTTTTGTTCAGTTAATATTATGTTTTATGCCTAACTTGACATTGCATGAAATATTTCTATATTATAATGCACCGAAACCAGAGTTGCCCTAGATACCGCCAGGGCTCAGCTACAACGCTGTCTTGGCTATTGCGCACCCAAGTCCTCGTCAAGACAAGTCCGATGACGCAAACAGAGTTTGCCTATGTTACACCAAACCCGAGTTCCCCTAGGTACAGCCAGGTTTCGGCATCAGCTCTATCTCGGGTACAGCTCACCCAAATACTCATTAAGACAAGTCCAATGACGAAAACAGCGTTTGCCTGTGTTACACTAAACCCGAGTTCCCCTAGGTGCAAACAGAGTTCAGCATCAGCTACACTTCGGGTACTGCTTACTCAAGTACTCATCAAGACAAGTCCGATGACGAAAACAGCGTTTGCCTGTGTTACACTAAACCCGAGTTCCCCTAGGTGCAGCCAGGGTTCAGCATCAGCTGGACTTTGGGTATTGCTCACTCGAGTAGTCATCAAGACAAGTCCGATGACGAAAACAGCGTTTGCCTGTGTTACACTAAACCCGAGTTCCCCTAGGTGCAGCCAGGGTTCTGCATCAGCTGGACTTTGGGTATTGCTCACTCGAGTACTGATCAAGACAAGTCCGATGACGAAAACAGCGTTTGCCTGTGTTACACTAAACCCGATTTCCCCTAGGTGCAGCCAGGGTTCAGCATCAACTGGACTTCGGGTACTGCTCACTCGAGTACTCATCAAGACAAGTCCGATGACGAAAACAGCGTTTGCCTGTGTTACACTAAACCCGAGTTCCCATAGGTGCAGTCAGGGTTCAGCATCAGCTGGAATTTGGGTACTTCTCACTCGAGTACTCATCAAGACAAGTCCGATGACGAAAACAGCGTTTGCCTGTGTTACACTAAACCCGAGTTCCCCTAGATGCAGCCAGGGTTCAGCATCAGCTGGACTTCGGATACTGCTCACTCGAGTACTCATCAAGACAAGTCCGATGACGAAAACAGCGTTTGCCTGTGTTACACTAAACCCGAGTTCCCCTAGATGCAGCCAGGGTTCAGCATCAGCTGGACTTCGGGTACTGCTCACTCGAGTACTCATCAAGACAAGTCCGATGACGAAAATAGCGTTTGCCTGTGTTTCACTAAACCCGAGTTCCCCTAGGTGCAGTGCAGCCAAGGTTCAGCATCAGCTGGAATTCGGGTACTGCTCACTCGAGTACTCATCAAGACAAGTCCGATGACGAAAACAGCGTTTGCCTGTGTTACACTAAACCCGAGTTCCCCTAGGTGCATCCAGGGTTCAGCATCAGCTGGACTTCGGGTACTGCTCACTAGAGTACTCATCAAGACAAGTCCGATGACGAAAACAGCGTTTGCCTGTGTTACACTAAACCCGAGTTCCCCTAGGTGCATCCAGGGTTCAGCATCAGCTGGACTTCGGGTACTGCTCACTAGAGTACTCATCAAGACAAGTCCGATGTCGAAACCAGCGTTTGCCTGTGTTACACTAAACCCGAGTTCCCCTAGGTGCAGCCAGGGTTCAGCATCAGCTGGACTTTGGGTATTGCTCACTCGAGTAGTCATCAAGACAAGTCCGATGACAAAACCAGCGTTTGCCTGTGTTACACTAAACCCGAGTTCCCGTAGGTGCAGCCAGGGTTCTGCATCAGCTGGACTTTGGGTATTGCTCACTCGAGTACTGATCAAGACAAGTTCGATGACGAAAACAGCGTTTGCCTGTGTTACACTAAACCCGATTTCCCCTAGGTGCAGCCAGGGTTCAGCATCAACTGGACTTCGGGTACTGCTCACTCGAGTACTCATCAAGACAAGTCCGATGACGAAAACAGCGTTTGCCTGTGTTACACTAAACCCGAGTTCCCATAGGTGCAGCCAGGGTTCAGCATCAGCTGGAATTTGGGTACTACTCACTCGAGTACTCATCAAGACAAGTCCGATGACGAAAACAGCGTTTGCCTGTGTTACACTAAACCCGAGTTCCCCTAGATGCAGCCAGGGTTCAGCATCAGCTGGACTTCGGGTACTGCTCACTCGAGTACTCATCAAGACAAGTCCGATGACGAAAACAGCGTTTGCCTGTGTTACACTAAACCCGAGTTCCCCTAGATGCAGCCAGGGTTCAGCATCAGCTGGACTTCGGGTACTGCTCACTCGAGTACTCATCAAGACAAGTCCGATGACGAAAACAGCGTTTGCCTGTGTTTCACTAAACCCGAGTTCCCCTAGGTGCAGTGCAGCCAAGGTTCAGCATCAGCTGGAATTCGGGTACTGTTCACTCGAGTACTCATCAAGACAAGTCCGATGACGAAAACAGCGTTTGCCTGTGTTACACTAAACCCGAGTTCCCCTAGATGCAGCCAGGGTTCAGCATCAGCTGGACTTCGGGTACTGCTCACTAGAGTACTCATCAAGACAAGTCCGATGTCGAAACCAGCGTTTGCCTGTGTTACACTAAACCCGAGTTCCCCTAGGTACAGCCAGGGTTCAGCATCAGCTGGACTTCGGGTACTGCTCACTCGAGTACTCATCAAGACAAGTCCGATGACGAAAACAGCGTTTGCCTGTATTACACTTAACTCGAGTTCCCCTAGGTGCAGCCAGGGTTCAGCATCAGCTAGACTTCGGGTACTCATCAAGACAAGTCCGATAAAAAAAACCGGCCAAGAGCGTGTCGGGCCACGCTCAGTGTAGGGTTCCGAAGTTTTCCATATGTTTCTCAAAAACTACTGAACCTATCAACTTCAAAACAATTTTCCTAGAAAGTCTTTACAAAGTTCTACTTTTGTGATTTTTTCATATTTTTTAAACTTGTAGTTCAAAAGTTAGAGGGGGGGGGGAGGGGCCCACTTTTTTTTCCTTTAGGAGCGATTATTTCCGAAAATATTAATATTATCAAAAAGCAATCTTAGTAAACCCTTTATTCATTCTTAAATACCTATCCAACAATATATCACACGTTGGGGTTGGAATGAAAAATATTATCAGCCCCCATTTTACATGTACCCTAATATTTTTTTTTTTCCATTTTTTATTTTTACACTCTGTTGGCGTGATTGATATACATATTGGGACCAAATTTCAGCTTTCTAGTGCTAACGGTTACTGAGATTATCCGCGGACGGACGGACGGACGGACAGACAGACATGGCGAAACTATAAGGGTTCCTAGTTGACTACGGAACCCTAAAAAGCAGCGTTTGCCTGTGTATAAGTATTTGGTATTGAAAATTGAACCTTATTTTATCTACAGCCGTTTCCATCAAACAGAAACGCGCAAATATCACACACAGTGCCGCCGTAGGTAACGATCGTATGTTATTTCGTTCGGAGTAATGTGTGCTTTATGAGCGAGGTACAGGATTTAAACTCGCACGATATGCTATAAGGGAAAGCAAATAAAACCCGATATAAGGCTCACCCTTATGGCGTTAGGCTGAGCCGATGATAAGGGTTTTGAAAGGGTATTGGGCTATTTTAGGTAAGCGCTTTCGTTAGGGCTTTAAAAGCAAAATGAAAGGGTATCGCGTCAAAAGGGTAGGGTAAGTTAAGCCTAACGAAATACCCATACAAAACCCCGTATAAGGGATAGCGGGCCGGTCCCTGATAAAAAAGGTCGGGAAGTAGCTACTTTTAGTACCGCTCGCTGGGCTCTTTCTAAGTTTAATAGAGTGGTTTTAGCTGTGCCACCCCAAGATGAAATGCAATATGTTAATATCGATTGACACAGGGCAAAGTAAACTTGCTTGATTAAGTTGTGATCACTGATAGAACGAAGTTTCTTGAATACATAAATTAATTTCCTAACTCTATTACACAGTACTTCAATATGATTTTTAAAAGAGAGGGTTTCATCAATCATCACTCCTAGATACTTGATTTTATCTGTACAGGCTATAGACGGGCATAAACAATGGTTGTTTGTCGTATCCTCACAAGTATGTGCGTAGAGTTTTAGATTATTGGGAATCGGGTAGGATTTCCGCATGGCAAAACTTATAAAATTCGTTTTGTCAGAGTTCAATGTTAGTAGGTGAAGTTTTAGCCAGTTAGTTACAATATTAAATCCGTGCTGGGCATGCTCGTGTACCTCATTTGTTGACTTTGCGGAAAAAAGTAGGGCAGTATCATCTGCGTATGAAATAATTTTGCCACAGTCTAAGTTTAGATTGCATAAGTCATTAATATAAACCAAAAATAGGGTAGAGGCCAAAACGCTTCCTTGTGGTAAACCAAAAACTGTGTTTTTTAAGTCGGAGCTGATAATGTTATCTATTTTTACACATTGGGTTCTTTCGTCTAAGTAGCTCGCGATTAATTTGTTTTGTGTGCCCCTTATACCAAGTAATTCAAGCTTGTGCAGTAAGATTGCAGTAGAAACGGTGTCAAATGCTTTTGCAAGGTCCAAGAAGATACCGATTGTCTTATTACCCTTATCTAGTTCCTGAACTAAGTAGTCCGTTAGTTCGTGTACAGCATCTGCGGTTGATAAATTGGCTCTAAAGCCAAATTGCGTCTTTGCTAATAGAGCCTGCTTCTCTAGGTATTGAACAAGTCTATTATTAATAATTTTTTCCAGAATTTTAGATGTGGCCGGTAAAATGGAGATGGGTCTGTAATTGGTCACTTGAAATTTGCTACCAGATTTATGAACCGGAATTATAATGGACTTTTTTAGACATTTAGGAAATATTCCTTCAGAGATGCACATTTGGAAAATGAACGCTAATGGGGGGACTAGGATGTAGCGCACTTTGTACTGTAAGGTGCATTAGGGTAATTCGGAATACCAGAAATGCTATGGTACTTCCGAAAGGGGAATCTTGATATGATGGAAATAATGGTGATTTTTATGCGACTTTCGTAATTAGTCTACTTTCGGAATTACCCTAATGCACCTTATTAGGAGATTGTGTTACATGTGAGCAAATTTACACATTTAAGGTGAAGGTGTGATCTGAATCTTGTGAATCATCAACCAAGCAAAGAATTTAATTTCACTTCGGCATTTGCATCTATAAATAACTAGCGACCCGCTCCGGCTTCGCACGGGTAGGTACTATACCTACATGTAAACCTTCCTCTACAATCACTCTATCTATTAAAAAAACCGCATCAAAATCCGTTGCGTAGTTTTAAAGATTTAAGCATACATAGGGACATAGGGACAGAGAAAGCGACTTTGTTTTATACTATGTAGTGAAGTGATGTACAACCTTTATTGATATTATAACAGCTTTGCTAATGAAAACGTATAGGCGTGGTATAGGCGCCATCTACTTACTTTCCGATGATGGGCTTTGGAAAAGGCCATTGGTATTCGGTTGATACTGTGGTTGAGAAATCCATTTTTTTGATTTCTTTTTTCTGGAAAGAAGCAATACGTCGTCTTAGTAATATCAATGTACTTAGTTGTAAGACTTGTAAGTATGAGAAGAAAAACTACGTGATAAATATATCCAGCGACTCAAGCGTCTTGTCAAATATGTTGTGAATAACACTAACCTTATACAAATAAGTCGATTTTTTTCAGATTTATTAATATTATATTTGCTAAATAGCACCCTACATAATTTAGAATGACTTTTGAAGCCAAAAACTTTATCTGTGTGATAATTTCTTCGAATAGGGAAGACGACAACATTTTTGAAGTTTTATATTTTTTTTGTAATGACATAAAATGTCACAATTTTCTATACGTGCCTTTTTTATAAAACTTTTATATTCTAATTCAAACTTCTTACAATTTATTTTTAAAGGATAAATTTAATTTTTACGCTGGCAACTTTAATTTGCCACACATTTTTTAACGCTTCCAACACCGTTTTGTTTTTCTGTCATCGGTTATCAAATCAGCTGTGTATCACACACAGGGAACATGTACATAATAAATGTGCGTATTAAATTATTCGTGTGAAAATGTCCACTGATAAAAAAACTCAATGTTTATGATAAATTCATTGTCAAAGAGCAATGGCGCGGCGGAGCGGCAGCGGGATAACTAGCCTGGCGTTTAACCAGGACCAAGGTTCGTGGAGTGACACTTCCTAGTTCGATCACCTTCTTTGTTCTTCAGCGTGGTTATTGTTGTGTTGTGGTGGTTTTTTGGTACGTGACTTGTGTGTAGATGATAGGAGTGCCTTCTGAAGCGTGTTCTTAAAGCCTACATGTTGAAGTTTGAGATGGTGTCATGTTGCAAACACTACGCCACGTTGTATCAACATGATCAAACTCTCCACGTGTTTTTATTTTTAGTGGCACCCACGCGCGTTCGCTTGCTCCACTATTGTTTTGGAGATTGTTACACACTTGTGTGTAAACTATCTTTGTTTACGTATTTTACTTACGTCAGGGAAGAGTTTGTTATGTATTGTTGTTTAGGTTCCTTATAGGTTTAGAGCGCATAAATGCGGTAGATGAATCAAGGTTAAGTTATTTCATTGTGTTCCGTGACACATACATATTTATCCTAATTTTTATCCTGTGAAGCTATTGTCAATTTGCTAATATAATGTAGTATGCTAATAGTACATTACAATACAAGTGCTGAAAAGGGGAAGGTCGAAACGTGTGGCGGTAAAAAAAACACTATTGAAGGGAGGGTTTTAAATCAAGCTACATATGGCCCTTTGAAGTTTCGACATAGGCATATAAAGTGCCCCTTCTTGCACTAGTGCTATAAAGTAGCACCTTGGACTGAAATGAGTTACAGTTTTAACTATTGGTTATGTTAAGCAGCTGTTATATTTACTTTACTATAGAATAGAAAACATTTATTTATCTCCACAACAAAGTACAAATAAAACAGAAGTCATACAAACAAAAAACATTGGACGCTAAAAACACACACATACACACACACACACTTACATACTTTATACAGTGATATTTCTATCAAATGAACACTTTCTTCAAACTTCAATCCATTGAACTTGATCCGTTAAACTTTGTGTGGTAACAAACATTATAAAGATTAAGTACTTTAACAGCAAAATAATGCAAGTAAGGATATAATTTTCTCTATAGATTCAAGATTCACAAATGTGCTACAATTTTTCCCCACTAATACAGACCTACTGATATTTCATTTGATAGTATTTGCTTCATAAATAGGTCTATGACATATTATTATGACCCTCATAAATTAGGAATCGAAATCTTGAAGCTTGACCCATTTGTCATTATAA
Source organism: Leguminivora glycinivorella (assembly GCF_023078275.1). Taxonomy (NCBI): domain Eukaryota; kingdom Metazoa; phylum Arthropoda; class Insecta; order Lepidoptera; family Tortricidae; genus Leguminivora; species Leguminivora glycinivorella. The sequence continues at coordinate 278,264 of NC_062988.1, read as the reverse complement.
AACTTAAATTTCCATGAATGATAAGTGAACGCTCCTGTGCTATTCTATGTAACATTAATTTTGAATGAGATTACGTTGAGGCACTCTGTTCGGTCCTTGTTTGTTTATTTTCTTTCTGACTCTTGGAGACCATATACATCTCCAAGGAAAAAAGTAGATTAAGTATATATATATATATATATATTTTTTCCTTTGCTTAAGACAACAAGAGTCTTTTACAACTCTAAAGTTATTTTAGTTATTCGTTTTTTTTTTCTTATTGTATAATTTTTTTAGATGTACTTTGACACTTAGAGACTCTATACATCTCTAACATCTCTTATTAATAATCATAATAGCTTTGTACTTTGTATAATTTCTTGTGTTAATATTTTTTTTTTATGAATACTTTTGCTTATTAAATTGTATCTTGTTTTTTTAATGCATGTTAATTATAAGATGTAATGTTTTGAAAAGAAGTGGCCCGCCGAGTTTCTTGCCGGTCCCATAGTGGATACCCTCCTCCAACTGAGGGGGGACTGAAATCTTCTTGAGGCTGAGGCGTAGGGTTAGAGCCGGCGTAGTTTTATTTGACGTTCATAAGCGCATTGTAATATGCCTACTTGGAAAATAAATATTTCATTTCATTTCATTTCCTTTGCAGGCTGCTTCACTTGCTGCCTCACATCGGGCCTGCGCGTGTACAATGTGGACCCGCTCGTGGAGAAAGCGCACTACAGTGAGTTTAAACTTCATTCACGATATAAAGTCACTCGAAGATAAGTTGGCAACAATTTCTACAGCGTTTTTAATCAATCCTTGCAGAGGTTGGGCTATTAAAGTGGTTGCCAACTTATCTTGGACTGACTCTATCCAGCGATTGGCCCTTTGGGTGCAAAACTTTAACAAAACTTGCCAAATGAACATTCTTAAAGTTCATTTAATTAACGAACATTCTTGTTTTGTATGGTTTTGTTAAAGTTTTGCACCCATATCCATAGTGCCAAACATTACTAAACATTTTTAATTGACCCGTTAAAAGAATGGCATGGCAATTATTCATTGAAAAGAAACAAAGTTCATCCTCACTTTCTTGACATGTTGCAAACCAAGAACAAACGGGCCTGACGCTCGTTTTTGCCCAGAAAATGCAAGTTGTGGAATGAGCTACCTTCTGAGGTGTTTCCGTTGCGCTATGACATGGGGTTCGTCAAGAAGCAGGTATTTAGGGTTCTCAAAGGTCGGCAACGCATAAGTGGCTCCTCTGATGTTGCTTATGTCCATGGGCGGCGATGACTGCTTCCCATCAGGCGGCTCGCCTGCTCGTTTGCTGCCTATTTCATAAAAAAATGGAAAATGTAGGTGGCTAGTCTGTGGTCAGGAGTAAGTCCATTCTTTATTAAAAAAAAAAACTTTTTCGCTAATTCATATGAGTTTTCCATTTAATTGTGCCATTTTAGACCTCTGAAAAACAAAAATATCTTAAACACGAAAACAGTCCGATAGAAACAGATTTGTCATCATCATCAATTCATCACCCTCCAGTAGCCAAAGATAAAATCATCAAATAATTTTGTGATGTGATTAAATTACATGTAAAATAAACATGTGTGTGTGTGTTTATTAAACATGTAAGTTTGTGATTGTATGGATACGTTACCAATGTCATTGTTAAGCGCACATTATCATTGTTTTAGGGTTAATATGACTGTTTTCAGTATTAATATCATAACTGTAAACAAGGTAGGTAAGTGTGGTGTGGGTCATGCAAACGACAAAGAGGCCAACAGATTATTTCTTTAAAGCCTCTTATGTAAAGTCGATCTTAATGGTTCAGTTGAGGACTAATACCGAAAATGGAGACGATTTCCTTTCCATCGTTTCCTTATCAAAAAGCTATAAAAGGAAGCCTTATGTTGCGACTCTGTCCGTCTGTCTGTCTGTATTTTTTAAATTGGCTAGTTGTGGCCATACATACGCATGTTAGATATTTTCGAATTTATAATGAATGGAATTCATTATAAATTCGAAAAGAACCTGCTAAGAACAGATAGAGTCACTTTAACTCGATACAAGTCTTTGTTTTTATTGCCGCGTTTTGTAGAAAATCCAAAAACAGTATCGACAACAAATACAGTATATTTAGTCAAAGAATCTGGTCATAATTTTCACGAGAAATGGCTCAAACTAGAGCTAGGTACAGTCACCGGCATAAATATGCGATGATTTCTATACCTTGTCACATTAACGTCTGGCTTGAAATGTCATACGAAATTGTCTAACGATTTAAAACGACAAGGTACAGAAATCATCACTTATTTATGCCGGTGACTGTGAGACTGTACGCTATCGCTTCGGTCTACAAAAAATATCGTGATCCAGTATTTTTCTTTGTTTATGTTTAGGTACCTACCTACTGTTTACCAATGGAATCGTGTTGTGTTGTGCATAATCTCCATTTTAAATCGCTCGCATACCTATCCGACGTCAATAGTGATTTTAAACTAAAAAAAATAGTCGATACGATGTGCTTTTTAACCCGTGTTTTTAACCCCCGACGCAAAAACGACGGGGTGTTATAAGTTTGACGTGTCTGTCTGTCTGTCCGTCTGTTTGTCTGTCTGTCTGTTTGTCTGTCTGTGTGTGTGTGTCTGTCTGTGGCATCGTAGCTCCCGAACGGGTGAACCGATTTAGATTTGGATTTTATTTTGTTGAGTAAATACATACCTCATTGGTATTATCGAGCAAACTTGAACGCAGTCGTACAGTCTCAGCCTAGTCAGTCTCCATCAGATATATCGGAGCTGCCAAAGTTCTCAAAAATTATAAAAGAGATTTGTTTCGGTATTTGTGACTTTGGGAGCTCCATTATATTGAATGGCGAGTATAGATATATGAACATATACGAAAATTGAGGGCTGCTCCATACAAGCTCCCCCCCCCCATTTTAGGATTTTAGGGAAGTGGGGGGGGGGGGGGGTAGTAGAAAGCGATAATAAGTAGCCTATGCCACTGTTCATCCCTTCAACTGTCTCCAATTCTCCACTTAAAAAATCACGTCAATTCGTCGCTCCGTTTTGCCGTGAACGACGGACAAACAGACCCACACACAGTATGGATTGAACAGATTGTTGACAACAGTAGTGACTAAGCGTGGTAACTATAAGTTTGAAAAAAATTGTCTCATTGTATGGAGAAAGTGAACTGCGCCAGATGTTTGGCTGCGTACTAGAATCAAAGTATTCTACGTACGTATTAGTCGTCGAAAAAAAAAAACCCCAAAAAGTCTCAGGTCCATTGCGCAGACACTTGCGTAGATAACACTTGATTGAGAATATCTGTGCCAAGCTAAATATAGCCGGTCGTTGACACTTGGCTAATTTCTGACCCGGCTACTTTATTCGGAGTATGCGGGGCAAGGCAAGGCGTTGTACAGTCAGCTACAGAGATGAATACTTTAAATAGTTGTATAACAGCAAGAGCTGTGGGTAGACCTCGTAAAAAGTCTCATTATAACTAGTGCTAGGTCCTAATGTCGCCACGCCGTCAATAGAATTTGCAGACAATGTAAACAAACTTTGTTTTCGAACATCTAATGTCTTTAATTTCCATTCTACCACATTAAGTCATTAACATTATACAGTGGCTAAATAAGTCCATATTTTTAAATAATTTATTACCATGTCACGATTTAAAAAAATTGTGCCAGAATATCATAAGTTCATTGAATATTTTGCTAACATTGTTCGCAATTTCTAGTTTAGTTTAGTTTAGTTAGTCAGCAGTCGGTATCACATATTTAGCCAAGGGCGGCATGCAATTATTAATCTTAAATCTAAACTATTTACATTATATACATTTTTCATTACAAATTAATGTACATTTATAGATTAATTTCAATATTTCCAAATTCAATCATCAATTAACAATTGCAAATCATATTATTCATATCAATCTATCTGTTTTATTTCTAGGTTACATAGTTTCCGAGTTAGGTACATAACCTAAGGGAAATACAGAAAAAATACATTGAAACAAAAATAAGAGAATGTTTGTTTGTGTTTGGTAGAGCGTCGATTCTAACCAACGTAATATAATATTATTCCACTGACTATTAAAACAATTGAATCATCAAATGACGTTTTATACGTGTATTTGTTACGCTCTTGCCAATCTAAACTGACTTTATTTGTGAAAAAATAAGGTCCAATTCGGACTTCGGTAGTAGAACAAGTTATGTTTTGCGTGCAATTTAATTTACTACTATTATGTTTAATAGTTTTTATATTAATTAATTACAGTATCTAATGAATATTTAGGTGTCCGTGCCTTCGCTTGAACCACTAATGAGATTAACACCTTCATAACTCGGCCCTAATCTAGTGAATTCCTCGACTAGTAGCGCCATCTGGCGCGCCAGTCAAGTACTAGTGTCGCCCGGTTACCAGCGCTCGGCTGCTTTTTCCTCAGTACGCTTTTGTAACTCGGCCGAGCAACACGTTTACAAAAGCAAGTCTTAAAAAGTTCGAGAAATTTAAAACATCGAGAAGATTACGATTACTTCTAACTTCGTGATATTCCGCTCGGTGCCTTTGGCCCAGCGACGAGACGCAGTGACCTCCTGTAGGCACCGTCATAAGTACGCGGATAGATATGCCTCACTCACGTGAGACTGACATGGCGTCGTCCCGTGAGACGACAGACATCGTCCCGTGAGACGACAGACGTCGTCCTGTGAGACGACAGACGTCGTCCTGTGAGACGACAGACGTCGTCCCGTGAGACGAAAGATATCGTCCCGTTAGACGATAGAGGTTGTCCTGTGAGACGACAGACGTCGTCCTGTGAAACGACAGATGTCGTCCCGTGAGACAACAGACGTCGTCCCGTGAGACGAAAGACGTCGTCCCGTGAGACGACAGGCGTCGTCCCGTGAGACGACATGACGTCGTCCAGTGAGATGACATGGCGTAGTCCCGTGAGACGACAAGCGTCGTCCCGTTAGACGACATGGCGTCGTGCCGTGACACGACAGGCGTCGTCCAATGAGACGACATTGCATTGTCCCGCGAGACGACAGGGTTGTTCCTGTGTGGTGGCATGGAGACGATGAAGAAAATTGACAGCGATGGGACGCAGTGTAATCCTATGCACCGTCATAAAGAATATAAAGGACAAATGCTACGCTCACGTAAGACGAGACAGAGCGACGTCCCGTGAGACGATATAGGTTCGTCCCTTGAAAAGTCATAGCTTCGCCTCGTGAGGTGACAGGACACAAGAGATGTCTTGAAACGACAGATGAGGTCCCTTTAGATAACCTGGCCTATGAAAAGATAGGGCCCACGATCCAATAGGGCATCGCCTCGTGATATGACGAAGGAAATCATTCATTGTGCAGACATGATTCGCCATTAGAGACAACATGAGTAAAGTTGTGCTGTGCGAAAAAGTACACTGTCATATAAATTGACAAGCGTCGCCCCGTAAAAGATTGAACTTTGCAGCGACTTGGAATTTGGATTTCGTTACCCTATGCGATGATTTACGACATCCTGTGAGAACCCATTGGGTTATTACATGCTATGCACTAATTCACCTTTCGTGTCATGAGACGAGCGTTATGATAGAGGCAAAATGTTGTATTTGTACTCGAATCTCAATGAGATTATGTCGCTTTAAGATCTATTAGATAGATAGATAGAAAAAAACTTTATTGCATAAAAATATCATGCAAAAAAAAAAAATAAGAATTAGCACAACTCTTAACTAAACATACTTTGTATAAGGTATTTCTAAACATATATACTTCGTAGAAGGTCTTTCGAATCAGAACCACAGCGTACGTGTTAACCTGAGACATACACAATTACACAGTTTAGTCATTGTCTTATTAGACAAAAATCATCACGTCATGGGTTCCCATAAGTGGGGTCGTTTTAGACAGGTAAAGTGAACGACATCGGCGTCGTCTCAATTGCCTAATTAGCTAATACATAATCAGCGTGGTCACCTGACCAACAGATGAATGATTGTGAGGAATGTCCAAATTTCTCTCACTCGTGAATATCTGAACGACCATAATGATGACGAATGTGTGATCCAATTACTGTAAAGCAACGCCGTTATTGCCAACCTAATTTGTCATGTCAACTTTTAGAATGCTCGTCATGATAGAGGTTTATTACAATATAGCAGGTTTGACGTTGTGAAAATCCACTTCCACATCTAAAAACGTGTGGGTGGAGCTTCGGTAGCAATTAACTAGCACTTTGTTGCCAGATACTAAGCGAATTAAGAAATATACATAATAGTGATGCTAAACAGAATGAAAAACCACTTTATATTACAAAGCCCTTCTTGCCCAATCAGAAAGGGAGAGGGGGCGGTGAAAATACCAATGGGAAAAAGAAAATCCATTAATTTATGCTACTGTTTTACGCTATTCCTAGAGTGCAGATTCTTCTAAATGAATGATTAGAGCTCTAGTCTCATCAACTCACGGGCGTCAATAATTGACGCATGGTCTTGGGTCTTGATACGGACTTTAGAAATGCAGAAGAACCACTCAGGTACTTAGCAAATGTTGACTATTAGCTACAAAATAACTTACCGCAAAGGAAAATTCTTGTACTAGGCTCATTACTCTGTGAAACCTGGATATTAGTCTGTATTTCAGCAAACTTATAGCTGTCCGGCTGAAACGTCTAGTCGGACTAATGGCGGATAATGTTCCAGTATATGTTGTTCAGTATACCGAACTGACAAAAGTATCACTTCTGTAGCAATCGACCCAGTAGAGACTTCTGAACCAATTCATTTAGAAATAAAAAGCTACAGCTCGGAAAGTTTTCTAAGTACGATATATACATATATGTACTACAAATTGACCTCAAACTGCCGTTAATCGACCAATGGTTAGAATACTCAATCATGCATTATTACTAACGTTAGCTAGACCAAGGTTACAGACAATCCTTGAAGAGGTTAATTACAAAGACAACAAACTCGTACCGGAAATCTGACTCCCAAATATATACGATATTTTGTGGATAGTTTGGCAGAATAACTTAAAGGATATGTTATTTAGCACAATAGAATTTTAGTATGCCTTGTTGCATTGTTACTCAGGACGGACTCTCGTCGTAAAAGGATTTGTCGGTTGTCCAGTTCGATGGCGTAATGTTACGAATCCTATGTTTCTATAAATAACTAACGAATTAGATTAAAGAGACGACCGAACAATATTCTCAAACTATTTACAGCGAAGAACTATGGCTTACATCTCTTGACCGAAGTAAATGAAGTTGGTCCTAAACTTAAACAACTACACAAAACAAAGCAAGAAACCGTGTAGGTAAATTGTATTCAAAGTGCTTATTTGTTGTATGAGTATGATATATCGAAAACACTTTAATCTCATTAAAACCAATAGGGCAATACATTTTCCGAGAGAAGCCGATTTTCACAATTTGCTAAGGCACTGAATGTGGAGGCCTGTTTCTGAAATGATAAATTAAACGGAAATTGAAGGATGAATCTCTTTCGATTTTAGACCACATTTTCCTCTTACAAATAAAGAGGCGCTCGCATCCTAAAATTATCGCCCGCTACTGCGGTATTACTAACAGAAAGTTCCGTTTATTTCATTTGACAAATGTTTTCTAAATAGGTTTCTGGGGCCTAGAGAGATTAACAGAAGTTGCATATTTACAATTAACTTTTGGAACTCCATTAGCGCGTTGTAGGATCGGTACACATTTCCGCAGTTGCTTACTAAGCGCCATTTATTAGAATTTTGCGGCGCGACTATTTGTCAGTAACAGAGGAGACGCCACAACTTATTCAAAAAACGGTCCGTAAGGCCAGAGGACGAGTCCCAGTCCCAATTGAATTTAGTGTAAGGAACTAGAAATATGATGTTTATAACATTACTGTGCATAAGACTTAATTTAGAAGACTTCGGACTCCTAATATACCTGACATACAAGAATTTGTTAGGACACTCATAAAGGGAGCGCAGATTCTAGGCAAAATGGGTTTCTAGTGGTAACAGAAAATTTAAAATTATTGCCGTTTAAATAGATATTGATGAACTTTATTTATCAGAAGTAAGGTCTTGAGACCTAAATAAAAAATAAAAGCTCAGCGCTTAAGGTACGCAGTAGGTACTTATAGCTACGATATTTTGACCTATTGGTCTCGAATGACAGGCAAGTGTAAATACCATTGTCATCGTCCGTGGCGCTACATGCTACAGCCGTGCGTACGTACGACTTTTAAGAAAATCCTAATTATATGCCATACGATAAATAAATAATTGTCATCTCGATATAATTGTAGAATCAGGTATTACCTTACATAACAGTTGCATCTTGTTTATGGGAAGTCCCGCTGCATATGGATTTTGGGAAATAAGCAAGAATACAGTAAATATTAACCCGTATGTTTATGTGTATACATCAGTTTATAAAGAACGTGAGACATTTATATTATTCGCACAAAAGAGCAATATAGAATATATTGCTTTGCAATTTGGTGATAAATTACGAAAGTGCTGAAAAGAAAACTATTTACTATCTTAAGCTGATGACTGAATTTTAATTATAAATGGGTAATCGTACATCATTAACCCTTATTTGAATAGTTATCTGTCGTCTTACATTCTTATTAGAATATCGAAATGGACTAAAGAGCCATAAGTCGTAATGTTTTAGAATTACTAGCTCACGAATCGTACAATTTTCCCTTTATAAATTCGGCTAGTCAGCACATAAGTCATAAAAATGATAAGCCTAAAAATATATGCATCACATATTCATAATTATTCAAACACAAATTAAATATTTCAAATATCGAAAAAAGCATACTAGCTAGACATAGTAAAAGACTAAATAAAGTTGACGAGTACAGTGTAGAGAGGATTCCCGCATTAACATTCATGTATATTCATGGAAGTATCAAAGTCAATTTAATTAGAAATAATTGCCTTCATTTGATCTTCGCCTAAGTATGTGTGACTCATTAGATCATTGATTCGTTTCAATCGCTTGTATCCCAAAGATTTTTGCTCAGTTGACCCATTTTAATTTAATAGGAAAAATTTACATAGTTTCCGTTCTCGTAAAGACTTTGAGTAGGAGCTTACCTTTTATTATATGGATCCTTAGCTAATCATGGCCATGGTATTATCAATTCAGTCAGAAGCCGAAAATGTATTATCATCTTATTTGCAGTTTTGCTACCAGTCCAGCAGTAACGCATACATTATCGTAATGTGGGTATACATTACAAATTAACATATGATAGCGTGCAATTTCTCCCAACTCAAGCGTCCATTTCAATTGTTTTGGGCAAATGTATATTTCATATACAGAATTCATAACACATTATGCATTGGGAAATGTTGACATTTGGCAGTGGGCTATGTAAGACAATGTTTAAGCTATGTCAATATTGCTTATTACTCAGTATACTAACAATAATATGTGCATATTGAGAGATACATATAGGCGCATTACTTATGGTACAGTAATCAATTTACATGAAAAATAAAAATTTCAACATAATGTCATAATGCTCACGGCAGTGCTATGATATAATTGTGTATTATAGTTACATAATATAATTATAGTTATGTTAAGCAGAAGAAGACTAGTATCTTGGTGAATTTATAAGACAAAAAACATGTATATGATCTTGTTCTGACTAAGGACTGTTGTAAGGGAAACGTGAGACAAATTTTGCCGACGTTGATGTAACACCCATTGATGAATGGAAGCTCTTCAGAGTTTGGGTTGCTACAGATATTTTCTCACAAAAATGTTAATGAAATAACAGGTTTTATTTCCGTAAATATTGTAATACCGATCTATTAACTACTAGCTTCCTGTCGGTTTTATGTTATATATAAATTAAGTGATTCACCACCATCATAGAGTCATAATGGATAACTGTGCTGTGCTGTCAGTTTCAACTCATAAAACCTTAGTAGCTAAATTTTGAAACATCCCTTTGTATACCTTCTTATTTCTTATTATGACATTTCTGTATAAATAAAGTATATCAGTCACAGTACGCCCTAACCAGCGCCGGCAGAGGTTTAAACACGTCTCATTAGTGGTTCAAGCGAAGGCACGGACACCTAAATAGAACCGTTTTTCCCCCGAAGGGTAAAAAACGGATATTTAGGTTCCTGCCGAAGCTTGAACCACCCTTAAGGGCCTTGCCGGCTAAAGGTACTGAGGAAAAAGCAGCCGAGCGCTGGTAACCGGGCGACACTAGTACTTGACTGGCGCGCCAGATGGCGCTACTAGTCGAGGAATTCACTAGATTAGGGCCGAGTTATGAAGGTGTTAATCTCATTAGTGGTTCAAGCTTCGGCAGGAACCTAAATATCCGTTTTTTACCCTTCGGGGGAAAAACGGTTCTATTTTGCTACCCCTTTATAGGAAACAGGCGTGATTGTATGTATGTAGTATCTAATGAATGTTAGTCGACTACTAATTAAAGTAATGCCCAGGAGATCGTGCAATATATTAGATCGGTTTAACGATATTTTGTGTCTCAAATAAAATAGCATACAATTGAAAAATACATATTATATGTACAAAATATTTTTTATCATGTGGTGACAGCCTACCCAGGTTAAGAATTTCACCACCCCGTTTCCTTCCGTGGGTGTAGCAGTCGATTGTGGGATATGGGTTCAATTGTGTTGTGTAACGGACAATAGCAGTCACTGCAATGTCAATCACGATGTCGTTTTCTTTTGACAGTTTTGACCAGTTGACAGTTTAATTGCTAAGCGTAGCACCGATACTTGAGCAGTTTCTTGACTTTCATGTTCTCTGCCTATCCCTTTTGGGAATACAAGCGTGACTTTATGTATGTATATGTTATATTTCTAGGCAAAGAAGAGCTGGGCGAGGTGTCACTATGCGAGATGGTGTTTCGCACCAACTGGCTCCTAGTAGTGAAGGCCAGAAGACCCTGCGCTCTACTACTGTTGGACGACCAGCAGCGCGCCTTCCGGGCTGAAGTGCTCTTCAAGTCTCCCATCAGGGCGCTGAGAGCGCGTCGAGACAAGTAAGTATTTTCTCGACAACTTTTCAACCAGAGGACTGCACACTGGCTAGGATGTAAGGAAAGACCGTAGAAGTTTTGTGGATACCTAGGTATCCAACTGGCTCCTAGTAGTCAAGGCCAGAAGACCGTGCGCCCTGCTGCTGTTGGACGACCAGCAGACCCTTCCGGGCTGAAGTGCTCTTCAAGTCTCCCATCAGGGCGTTGCGAGCACGTCGAGACAAGTGTTCTCTGGACAACTTTGTAACCAGATGACTGCACACTGGCTAGGATGTAAAGTTATATCTAAGGAAAGACCTTAGAAGTTTTGTGGATACCTAGGTATCCAACTTGCTCCTAGTAGTCAAGGCCAGAAGACTTCGCTTCTGTTGGACGACCAGCAGCGGGCCTTCCGGACTGAAGTGCTCTTCAAGTCTCCCATGACCCATCAGGTCGCTGCGTGCGTGTTATCTGGATAGGAAGACAAAAGTTCACTGGCTGTGGACGTTGTGGTATTTTATTTTATTTATTCCCAGGAAAGACCATAGAAGTCTCGTAAATAACTAGGTACCCAACTGGCTATTAGTTCTGATTTTGTTTGACAACCAACAACGGACTTTTTGCACACTAGCTAATAGGATCATGTCTCTGTAAGGTCGATGTAGGTACCCAATATTGTGTCATGATAGTAAAGCAAAGATAGAATAATTCCCTGTACGACTATGTTTAACTACGTATGTCTTGCGCCAACGGCTTATTTAAAATGTTCCGTACATTTATTTACCTATTATAGGTATACATATTAGGTAAGTATGCAATACTATGGATATATATGCAACATTCGACTTAACTACTAACTGAAATAAAAATAATGTAATCTAAAATAACTGATTACGTCAGCCACGCATCGTTGCGGGCTGCGCAGTATGCAAATCCTGCGTATTTGGCATTGATAGTGGATTATAATGTACAATTGTTAATGGTGAAATTATCAGCGGCTACAGAAGAATAGCATTGTAATATTAAAGATGTATTTCCGGATAAACATTAATCTATTCTAGTCTAATCGTTACACACAGGTTTTGTGCAAAATACTTGTCACAATTTGGATTTCTTTCAACACCTTTTTGAGAAACTTAGTAGTTCATGTGCTCTGCCTACCCCTTTATGGGATACAGGCGTGAACATATATATATGTATGTACATACTATACACGTATTTTTGGTTGCAAATTCTGCACCAGCTTATGGAAAGTCACGATATCGTGGTGAACTAATGAATTCTTACATATCTAATTGTTATACTTTTAATTACAAGTTCATCATGAATAAATTATTTGTAAAACTAAGACGTAAACGGTTTGTATAAGTAATACAACCATTTAGGCATTATCTTAATTATTTATTAAACTTATCGTTGTTAGAGATATGTCTCTTTAACTGGCATTATTAAATACTTCGACAAAAAAAATGTGTTATCTCAATAAATATTTCGTTTTATTCTCAATTTGATATGCTTGACGTTTACACGGAAGTACGAATCCTAATCTAGTCTCAATCGTAGCGGCCTTCAAGTCTGGCCTTTGGTTTACTTTGTCTGCGTAGATTTGTTCAGGCTAGGAGCCTCTGTATTGATAACATTATTTAATTCTGTGTTTTTGTTAAGGTAAAAGTACCAGTTGTCGACATGCTAACGCCCAATAGATGCCACCCTACTGTCCCATAAATTGACAATGACTTAAGAAGTGGCATCTACTGACACTGTCGAACACTGGTACTTTTACCATACTGATTTATAAGTAGGTACTTCTCACGTCTTATTCGATAATGATCCTATAACAATTCCTTTATATGAAGTATATAAAAAAATGTTTATGAATGTCTCACGTTTTTGTAGAAATGCCCTTTAAAACCCCTTAGCTTAGTCAATTATTGAATCAATAGTACCTTCACAGAAAGTTAGCCTTCTGCTCTTCATCCCATGAAATCAGAGCGAATCGTGCTTTAGTCTTAGCCATCCCATCTCACAAAACTCAATCTTTTCGCGGAAGTTTCAAGTACCAAGCGACGAAGTGTTGGAACAATATTCCACCACCAATACGCAGAATTAAGTCTAAACCGTATTTTAAACAAAAACTCAAATTGCACATCTTTACACTACAAAAACTATGGTCTTGAACTTGAAACTTTATTGATATAAACCTTTTTTATATATAGCCTTTTACTTACAATGTAAACCGCCTGCACCACTAAAACTACACCTAACCTAGATAATATATACATAAATACTTAAGATAAATAAATTCCTAGTCATATCCAATTTTTGCCCTATCTCCTTAAATAAATACCACACCTCCAGTCTTATACCTATCGAGCAGATGAAGTCGGCTTGTGGTTCACTCTGTGCAGCACACCTAGCGTCACTACTCTTTCGGTTCTGACAGAATACCAGCGCTGCGGGTCTCCGCAGCTTGATGCTGAGTCAGCGCCTCTTCTTCGCACCATCACATGGCTCAACTTATTTTTATACCTTACAGTGTCTGTTTGTATACGTTTAGGGTTTAGTTTAATGCATGTTACCAATTACATATAACTTTAATTCTGCATGTTCTATTTACTTAACTTTACTTTTAAATAATAACGATGTATGTATACATAAATTTCAAAATTGTTTGCCATTAGAGCCATGTAATAATGAGAAGAATAAAGATTTTTATCTATCTATCTATCTATCTATCAATATTAAATTAGTTATTTCTGCAATAAATTTTTTTTTCACTCTTTACGCTCCGTCAAAGACGATAAGATAAGGGGGCCTTAGCCGAATAACCTACTAGTCTGAATACTGTTGTTTATTTACTTATTTAAGTGGCCGTTATGATGCCGATGTAGTATTTGGTTCTATCGATAGTCTGGCCTGGGCTGGGCACACATTTACCACGAGACCCTTGTCGCGTGAGCTCTTGGTGTTTGTGTTCAGAGATTTTTTAAAACCTGTATAGCCACTATAGGTAGTACACTAGTACCTTAGTCTTTTAGCTCTCTGTATAGCTTTTTATTAACTTGCAATGTATGTATGTGTGATGTGTGTAAACATTTTTTGAGTCAAATCATGGTAAAACTTGTAAATTTGACCCTCTTCCTGATGAAGCTAAAAATTTTGAAATTTTACATTTGAGGAGTGTCTTTTCAAAAGGACTTATTTCTATAAGTCAACAAGATTTATTTCTCTAGGAAGACATAGATAAAAATAACCTTTGTTGACTTATAGAAATAAGTCCTTTTGAAAAGACACTCCTCATTTTTAATAGCCATAGGAACTCTATGTATGTATTGAAATCGATTCATAGATAAGTGTTTCCATCGTTTCTATTGTTATTTTATTGTTATCACTGAACACTTGGATGTCCACAACACGTGTATTTTCGTACACTCAAAAGCAAGAAATCTAGCCACTCTACAAATAAAATTCTTTATAACGTGACCCGTTCTCATTTATCAACTGAGCATTACCGTTGTGTTGTACATAGTATAAATAGAATAATTTAATTACTAGTATCAGAATACGAAGAGTTATCAACTCGTCACGCTTATTATTCATGGATCGCACCACCTGAGTCAAATGAACTCGGATATCGTTTAATTTACAACTTTGTAACGTCAAACAGAACATTAAATAGTACAACAACAAATATTAAATTAAATAACCTAACCACAAAATTAAACTTTTGAAAAAACCTCCGACATAGTGGACCGATTTTCATGAAACATGCCACATACAGACAGATAGACAGACAAACAGACACGTCAAACTTATAATACCCGTCGTTTTTGCGTCGGGGGTTAATTAATTAGGGAACAAAATAAACTCGTAGCTCGTAGGTTTTTTTTTTCTTTTCAAAAGCGCCTAAAACTTCGACGATCATCCGATCGCTTCGGTCTTGTGGGTCATGACGTTACCCACGTAAGCTGAAGATCCGGTTCGATTCCGGGCTCAGCCAGCGGTGGACTTGATCACTGTTTCTTTAAATTATTATACAAATAAAACTAATCCACAAATAAAATTACTTCAGTTCGTAGAAGTACTTTCTGTATATGTCTTCCTCTTAAACCGTTGAACCTATTTAGTTTAGACAAAGACTATGTTATGTGAGTTATGTACCTATTCATACATGATTATTGTCAAAGTAAAATTTTCACAGTGGTAAATGCACTGTGAAAATTTCTCGCCATCTCTTGACACAACCATACATTTTCCAGAGTGGCAGTAGTGCTGTCGACGAGCATCCAAGTGCTGTCCCTGCCGTCGTTCCAGCGCGTGGCGCTAGTGCGCACGCCCGCCGGCGCGCGGCCGCTGTGTGCGCTGTCTACTGAGCCGGGCGCGGCGCTGCTGGTCGCTCCCGGGATGAGGAAGGGCTCCGCTCAGCTGCTGGTGAGATATAGGAGGCTACACACACACACACACAGAGAGAGAGAGAGAGCTGTACGCGCTCTCCACCGAGCCGGTCGCTGTACTACTCGTCGCTCCCGGGATGAGGAAGGGCTCCGCTCAGCTACTGGTAGGCTATGATAAGCACAGAGACAGACAGACAGTTGGAGGTGCCACAAAATATAAGTCTGTATTGACCTATTGTCCTACAGGTTCTAAAGCAGGTGGTGGCAGATTATTCCAACGCTAAGTAGCAGCGTATTGGTAACCACACCACGGCTTTACAGTCAAGAGTTGCTCAACATTTATGTATAAGTCAGTTTGACGTACCATACACTATTTACGAATCCGTTTAAAGTCCCCCGCAACATTTATGACATTCTTTGAAATACAAAAAAAAACTTTAATTATACTTATTTGTTCTTGTAGGATGTGTCACGAGCAGTGAAAGGCGCCCAGTCGAGTTCGCCAGCAGTGCTCGGCTGCCACCAGAGCGAGCTGGTGTGCCTCGGGCTGTCGGCGAGCGGCGCGAAGCTGGCGACGGCGTCGGCGCGCGGAACTATCATACGGCTGTGGGACACCGCCAGCAAACAGATGCTGCACGAGCTCCGGCGGGGCTCCGACTACGCTAATGTTTATTGGTGAGAAAGCTGGTTCATAAAGTACTTAATCATATTTTTTAAGTTTCAAAATAACTTAGACTGGAGTACCTATATGGTTTTCATTTCAACTTGATACTTTTTGCATGCATCGAGATAAAAGGGTCTCGATAGACAGACAGACGGGAGGACACCAAAGTGATCCTATAAAAATTCCGTCTTTTTCCAATTGCAGCATTTGCGTGAAATTTTTTATAGCTTAAACTCGTTGCCAGCTGCGCTATGTGACAATTACTACTCTGCCGGCCTAGCCAATGTGAATGTTACCATCATTTATGCTCCGTACCTCTATCGTTTTTCCGAATTGGCGCCACAGAGCCAATCGTTTCGATTGCGATATAGCGTAAATTATTGTCAGTTCGGCTAGAGCTGACGGCTGAGCTATCTTACTTTAACGTGTGTAATATACCATCCTAATTCCAGCCAAATTAAAAAAAAAACTTAAAAAGTAAGCTAGTATTGTTCTGTTGCAGTATAAGGTTCAACCCTAGCGGCTCGCAGGTGTGCTGCGTGTCGGACACGGGCACGCTGCACGTGTGGGCGGCGCGCGGCTCGTACGCGCACGTGGCGTCCGCGCCCGCGCCGCCGCACACGCGCGCGCACTGCGCGCTGCCCGCGCCCGACCAGGCCGCAGGTCAGTACCCTACATTCAAAGTTTGTTGGTGTGCGAACGAAAGTTTAATGCATTGATTAAAAAACTGCAAGAACACATGAAGGGCTGGCTGAACGGGTGAGTTGCGTGTCGGACGCGCGCGCTGTACGTGCTAACCGCGCCCGACCGGGCCGCAGGTCAGTACATACACATTAGGGAATGCAACCGAGTAGTGAAAAAACCGAGTTTCGGTTAAAACCGTCCGGTTTTCACCGATTTGAAACTCGGTTTTCAATCGAGTTAAACTCGAGTTTTTTCGTTGAAGGATTTTTTAATAAAAATACAAAATACATTAGTTAAGATGCAAATTCTCACCTAGAAACTGACGTAAAGCCAATGTAGATTACTTTACTTGTTCAAATATTTCAAATTACAGTGATCACTTTACTTTTTCAAATTACTTGTAGGTAATTGTTATTTGAACTTCTATCAATCTATCTCTAATCTATCTTGCATTATCCCGGTATTTGCCACGGCATTCATTGAAGCCTGGGGTCCGCTTAGACAACTAATCCCAAGATTTGGCACATGCACTAGCTTTATGAAAGCCTTTGCCGTCTCACCTTCCAACCGGAAGGATCCTATTAGAATTATTCCGGTTTCCTCGTGATGTTTTAATTCATCGAGAAGCGACTGGTAAATATCAAATGACATTTCGTACATATGAACTCATTGGTACGAACCGGGGTTCGCGTTCGCACTCTCTTACCACAAGGCCAGCAGCGCTTTTTGAACTTTAACGAACATTTTGTTTTTGTAGTAGGTACTTACGTTGTTCAAGATTCACCTAATACGCCAAATATCTAATATTTTATAAAAGGCAACTGAACGGCGTTTAAGAGATTTGTAATTGTAACATAATATGCTATTTTCACGTAATTGTAGGATGAAAGAAGAAATTTCGGTGCTTTTTTTTCTTTTGCGGAGACACTGTATGTAAAATTAACTAAAAGTAAAGTTTTGCGGATGCAGTGTCGGGTCTGGGTTCAGGTCCATGTCGGAGCCAATCGGGGAACATGCTTAACAATCATAAAAAAAAATTTTTTAAGGAGCTTATCTTTTCCACTTCATCAAAAGCGACTGTTTTATTTGATAAAAATACAAAAGACAATACACGTATACCGTTAAGGTTTATGGACTTACCTGGATTTATTTATTTATTTATTTTATTGGATTCCTCATGTTAGAGTAAAAACACCAGGATACCACTATTAATTATACAGTTTATTAAACGGAATCTCAAATACAAGTTCAATGACAAGCTATCTTCAAGTGACGCTCTGAGTCCGTCTGCCGCCATTTTTGACAGCGATGCTAGCGAAGGGGACGTTCGACTAGTGATGTCCTTATACTCGACCATTCTGACCTTGACCTTTCGTCCCGAAGGTCTCTGCTATCCATGCTGCTACTGATGACTGCCGCAGTCAACACAGCCGGAGCAGGCTGCGCCTCCAACTGATATCGGTAGACTTCATCTGTTCATTTGTTCTTTTCTTTTCTGCGGAGTGAACAAGAACTTTGTATACTCCAGCTATACACTCAGGCCCTGGTCCTTTGAAGTGATTAACTCGAGTACCGTTGGAAACGGCCGGTGTAGTTTAAGGCTAACTTACACCAAGATATGTAATTTGTCTCATTTTATAGTCGAATCAGAGTATGACATAACTAACTCAAGATTGCATGACCAGACTAGCCTAGTACAAGTAAGTCAGATCATTTTTTTTTTTAACAATTCCACGGCCAGTAAGGCTTTAAAACTATTAAGGTGCCAATGGTACGAAAACTACATGTTTTACCGCCATGATCGATACTATATATTAGTCAAATTAATTATGTAAAATATATGACATATAGCGGCGGGCAGGTAATTACCGGTGTACAAAGCACCACCCAATATTTGCTTGTAAATACCTTTACCCATCAATACATTTCATTTCAGGCAAGTATTATGTTCTAAGTAAGACCTTACGTGAGCGGTGCATTCCAAACTAACCGCTAAATATAACAATGATGATTGGCGTTGTTAAAATAGCAAATACATGGAACAAACTCACAGTTGGCTCCGTCACTGTAGGCTGTGAAGTTCCCCGCACGCGCAACAACGCGTACATCAAACTCGTGAGAGGTGAACATGACACACTCCATGTGTGAGCATAGCCGCCTTCTAACACAGCAAGCAGCAAGAAAGCTCTTATTAAAAAGCTCTGTAACATACATGGGAAATACTAAGTTCCTTAATGTAACGAGAACGTGATAATTTTTCCTTGGAACTAAGCCAGTAGGTGATAGAATCAGTACAACACAACTGTCGTTCAAGTAACATGATAAGGTTACGAGAAATTAATGTACAATTGGCATAGTCGATGCTCTCAAATACAGATCCGGCTTACATAGCCGTAAAATAATTTAGTAATAAACAATGACAATGAAGATATTAGAAAATATTGTCATGTAATCTTTTTTTATGAAAATATATTAAGCAGAATACATGGCTGCTCCTTGGCAGGACCTTTAACAACTGCTAATTATTTATCTATCAACATGATAAAATTAATAAAAGGTAATAATCAAATGTGTACTAGCCACCAATTTTGCTATAAGACAACAAACATTACCATATCAAAGCTTCATACGCAAGCCACGGTGATACGGCTGCTTTCGAGGCTGGCGGCGCAACGACCGCAGACGTTGGCCCTTCATGACAAGGTTGTCGCGCAGCCTGTAGCATGCACTCTATTGGAAACCGTAATTCCACCAGCAACCTCTGGAAAGTATTAGTGCAAGCAACCCTTTCAAGGTAACCTTGAGATCACAACTCTTTAAGGTCATAAAACATGCTTTTGACAAACAAGGTCTCAAGCTAACCTCTTAAGGATATACCTCTTAAGGACTATATAACACATGACGGCATCTCTGAAGACCTTCATCACAAATAGCAGAAGCAGAACAATCCTCTTAAGGATAGACTATATAGCACATGATGGCGTCTGTAAGACCTACATCACAAATAACAGAAGCAGACCAATCCTCTTAAGGATAGTCTATATAACACATGATGGCGTCTGTAAGACCTACATCACAGATAACAGAACAGAACTAGCCTCGTAAGGGTAGTCTATATAACATATGATGGCGTCTGTGAAGACCTACATCACAAATAACAGAAACAGAACAATCCTCTTAAGGATAGACTATATAGCACATGATGGCGTCTGTAAGACCTACATCACAAATAACAGAAGCAGACCAATCCTCTTAAGGATAGTCTATATAACACATGATGGCGTCTGTAAAGACCTACACCACAAATACCAGAACAGAACTAACCTCGCAAGGATAGTCTATATAACACATGATGGTCCGTCTCCAAAGACCTGCATCACAAATACCAGAAACAGAACTAACCTCGCAAGGATAGTCTATATAACACATGATGGCCCGTCTCCAAAGACCTGCACCACAAATACCAGAACAGAACTAACCTCGCAAGGATAGTCTATATAACACATGATGGCCCGTCTCCAAAGACCTGCACCACAAATACCAGAACAGAACTAACCTCGCAAGGATAGTCTATATAACACATGATGGCCCGTCTCCAAAGACCTGCACCACAAATACCAGAACAGAACTAACCTCGCAAGGATAGTCTATATAACACATGATGGCGTCTGTAAAGACCTATACCACAAATACCAGAACAGAACTAACCTCGCAAGGATAGTCTATATAACACATGATGGTCCGTCTCCAAAGACCTGCATCACAAATACCAGAAACAGAACTAACCTCGCAAGGATAGTCTATATAACACATGATGGCCCGTCTCCAAAGACCTGCACCACAAATACCAGAACAGAACTAACCTCGCAAGGATAGTCTATATAACACATGATGGCCCGTCTCCAAAGACCTGCACCACAAATACCAGAACAGAACTAACCTCGCAAGGATAGTCTATATAACACATGATGGCCCGTCTCCAAAGACCTGCACCACAAATACCAGAACAGAACTAACCTCGCAAGGATAGTCTATATAACACATGATGGTCCGTCTCCAAAGACCTGCATCACAAATACCAGAAACAGAACTAACCTCGCAAGGATAGTCTATATAACACATGATGGCCCGTCTCCAAAGGCCAACATTGCATAAACAGAACTACTTAAGAAACAATAATCAAAGTAACAAATGTATAGCAGACATTAAAGTAATCATTATAATTATGATTCACACTTTAAGTGACGGAAATCACTTCATTTTTACTTGTGGATATCACATTAGTTACACTACCGTGGATACCACAAGATTCAGGTACAATGTGCTTATCAGGAAACCCTGTGAACAGAATATATTATTAACATCATGTATAGGCAACACAACTCGGTTCTTAATCCGGCGTGTATATATGCAATGGCAACTCGGTTCCTAATTTGAGAGTAATAGCACAAAACACCACTCGGTTCTTAATCCGGCGTGCATATATGTAATGACAACTCAGTTCTTAATCTGAGACTAATAAGACAAAACACAACTCGGTTCTTAATCCGGCGTGCATATATGTAATGACAACTCAGTTCTTAATCTGAGAGTAATAAGACAAAACACAACTCGGTTCTTAATCCGGCGTGCATATATGTAATGACAACTCAGTTCTTAATCTGAGAGTAATAAGACAAAACACAACTCGGTTCTTAATCCGGCGTGCATATATGTAATGACAACTCAGTTCTTAATCTGAGACTAATAAGACAAAACACAACTCGGTTCTCAATCCGGTGTGCATATATGTAATGACAACTCAGTTCTTAATCTGAGACCAATAAGACAAAACACAACTCGGTTCTTAATCCGGCGTGCATATATGTAATGACAACTCAGTTCTTAATCTGAGACTAATAAGACAAAACACAACTCGGTTCTCAATCCGGCGTGCATATATGTAATGACAACTCAGTTCTTAATCTGAGACTAATAAGACAAAACACCACTCGGTTCTCAATCCGGCGTGCAACTTGTCTTATTTTTCCCGTGCCCCTAAGGTAACACGCTTACTATATATACCATTATTGAAACACATTCCAGTTAAGCAAGAATAATCATATGGCACTTGGCTTGACTTATCGAGGTTTCACTACATTCAAATAATGTAATATTTTATCTATCATTGTTACTTACCAAATGGTTCTTGACAAAGGTATTTATATATCATCATCAGGCATGGTGCATAAGCTTAATAATTAAACCATCAAGCTTGCCAGACACACTAGAGAGGTGCTCCAGCTGTAGGTATATCTTATACTATTAAACGAGCAATTCTTGTATATTTATTTATTTATTTATTTATTTATTTATTTATATATACCGACGATCTCGGAAACCGCTCTAACGATTTCGCTGAAATTTGTTTTGTGGGGGTTTTCGGGGGTGAAAAATCGATCTAGCGTAGCCTTAGATCCCGGAAAACGCGAATTTTCGAGTTTTCATGAGTTTTTCTTTCGCATTTGTAAACGTAAAATATGGTCCTTAATTTCGCCGCGCGCGCATCGATTCCGCTTAGCTCAGTCGCACGAGGTCGGTCTAATGTACGCAGATAGATCGTAGGTGTCAGGGTTTCGAATCCCGGTCAGAAATTAAGTTTTTGTTTTTTGTCTTTTTTTTTTGTTTTTGTATTTATAAGAGTTTTTTTTTTATCTAAAGACGTGATATATTAAAATAGAACCGAGCGAAGCTCGGTCGCCCAGATATTGTGCAATTTAAAGCACAACATTATCCATATAGCTGCCACCTGCACAACTACATAATTTTGTTAGTTGTGTTAATACTATGCATATGCAAGAATACTTAGTACAGGTGATTGAGTTTTTATAACAAAATATCATTATTTTCGATTCTTGCAAAAGTCACAAAACATGTAAAATATATATATTCTTGTGAAATCAAAAAGCAATAGAAGTGTACAGTTATTTTTATATTTCAAGGTACAGAACATATTAAAAGTAGACAATACTTGTCAACTTCAAACGGTAACCTGTTTGTCATGCTTCGGTTCGGAAACATTCAATTCAATTCAATTCAAAATATCTTTATTCATGTAGGCCTAGTTACAAGCTCTTATGAATAGTTCATTACATATATATTATGATCTTAATGTAACCTAATTATCAGAGCAATTTATTGTTGTAAATTATTGTTCATAATAATATTGAGTCTATAATATACAATTTCATATAAAAATAATCGTTAAACAAAAAATATATAATTAGGTATATGTATATATAAAAATACATGTCTAGAATATTTCTAGGAAAAATCCAATGTCCAAAAAAATACAATATTAATTTCATCAACAATAATAATAATAAAAAACGTAAAAATAAGAAACCATTTCGAATAACAATTAATCCCACGTTGTTTTATCATTCATGTAGTCTTGTGTTGTATAATAAGCTTTGGAAATGAGTACACGCTTTACATGATTCTTAAATTTATTAATTGACAAGTCAGTAATATGATTCGGAAGTTTATTATAAAATCGAACACAATTACCCATGAATGATTTTTTAATTTTACAGAGCCGTGTGAAGGGCACCGCGAGTTTATGTTTATTTCTAGTATTTATATTATGTACATCACAGTTTTTCTTAAAATTACAAATGTTTTTATGTACATACATAATATTCTCATAAATATATTGACAATGCACTGTCATTATATTAATGTCCTTAAATTTATCTCTAAGTGAGTCTCTATGGTTCATTTTATATATTGCTCGAATAGCCCTCTTCTGCAGAATAAATATGGTATTTATCTCTGAAGCACTGCCCCAAAGTAAAATACCATATGACATAATGCTGTGAAAGTAACTAAAATAAACTAATCGAGCTGTTTTCACGTCTGTTAACTGACGGATCTTGCTCACTGCAAAAGCTGCAGAACTAAGTCTATTCGAGAGGTTAACAATATGGGGACCCCACTGAAGTTTAGAATCTAAAGTTATACCAAGAAAAACTGTACTATCTACCAGTTCTAATTCCTCATCCTTCACAACGACACTTGTTTGCTCATTCCTTACGTTACTATTAGTGACAAACTTAATACATTTAGTCTTTTTTTCATTTAATAATAAATTATTAGCATTGAACCAGTTCACTACTTTAGAGATAGCATTGTTTACATCACTGTGAGCTTGTTGCTGTCGTTTGAGTTTGAAAATAAGTGAGGTGTCGTCTGCAAACAATACTATATCATGGTGGGTCTTTACAAGGAATGGCAAGTCATTTATGTAGATAAGGAACAGGAAAGGCCCCAATATTGATCCCTGTGGTACACCCATAGAGACCAATGACCCAGTTGATCTCTGTCCATTGACATCTACCCTTTGTATTCTACCATTTAAGTAGGACTTGAGTAAATCTAGTGCTGATCCTCTGACTCCATAATAATGTAGTTTCCTGATCAATGTTTCATGACAAACACAGTCGAAGGCCTTAGATAAATCACAAAAGATACCTAAAGCATCTTGTGACTCCTCCCAGGCATCGAAAATATGCTTAATTAGCTCAACACCAGCATCGGTTGTCGAGCGACCCCGTGTGAAGCCAAATTGCTTATTATGCATTAAATTATTAACGTTAAAATGTCGTACTAATTGAGAAAGAACTAATTTTTCAAATATTTTACTGAAAGTTGGCAGCACAGATATTGGTCTAAAGTTAGTGGGGTCAGAGTGGCTGCCGGATTTAAATAAAGGAGTTATTTTGCTATGTTTCATTAGATCAGGAAACTCGCCGCAGTCAACACTGTTGTTGAATATAACTGCTAAGTCAGGCGCTACAATCTCAACTAAGGATTTTACGGCATGGACGGAGACCCCCAGAGGTCACTAGTTTTTTTGACATTAATTGATTTAAATGCCTTTACTATATCTGAGGTACAAACATGTTCAAAATAAAGGTCTCTACAACACTCAGGAACGTTTTCCTCTAATAATGTGACGGCAGATAAGGGTGATGAATTTAAATCCTTAGTTGTGAATGCTGGTATCTCGGTGAAAAATTTTTCGAACTCTGTTGCTACTTCAAAATTGGAATCTATAATTTTGTTATCAATATTCAGTTTAATATCTTTTACTGCGTGTTTCGAGCGACCAGTTTCCACATTAATTACTTTCCACGTTGCTTTAATAATGTCAGAGCTATTTTTTATTTTATTACTAAGATAATTTCGCTTAGCGATATGACAATCTATCTTGAACTTCTTCGAATATTGCTTAACATGTTCTTTAAATTCATCACTCGTATTAAACCGCCGTTCTTCATACAAGGCATACAATGCACGTCTTCGTTGATGTAACTCTGCAGTAGCCCACTCACTAAAAACTGATGCACCACTAACTACGACCGATTTTGAAGTAAATATTGCATTATAATGTTGCAGAAAAGTGTGAAAGAATGAATTATACATACTATTAGGACTCATATCGGAAGACAGGGAGGGTAGCGCCTGAACCAAACTTTGCTTCATTCGTTCCACGCGGTCGGAGGTTACTGGTACAAAAGTTATTTGTTTTCTCAAAGTATTTTTCCTTAATGTCTCAAATACTATCAATTGGCCTAAATGGTCTGATTCTAAGTTGCTAATTACATCTTTAGTAGTAGGAAAAATATCAGTGAAAATATTATCTATACAGGTGGCACTAGTGGCAGTCACTCTAGTAGGCTCCATAAAAATATGATTGAGATTACATGATTTGAAAAGATTCAACAATCTGATACTTATTGTTGAATTTTCCAAGATATTTACATTAAAGTCGCCGCATATAAGTATTTTTTTACTAGAAGATGATATTTTAAGTAGCACAGATTCCATAATTTTTTCAAAAGTTTCAAAATTACTTAATGGCGGCCTATACACACAGACAACAATAAATTGCTCCAATTCTACAGCACTTAGTTCTATAGTCCGTTCAACAGACATGGAAACAATATCCTTACGTTCCTTAAATTTTAACTGGCTATTTATTATAATTAACGACCCACCATGTATGGAACTATGTCTGGTGAACGAACTTGCCACCTGGTGATTATTAAATTGAGGCATTAATTCATTGTTTTTTAACCAGTGTTCAGTAATACATAAAATGTCTACATAAAATTCGTTCATGAATAGTTCAATTTGTAAATCTTTTCCTCTAATACATTGAATATTTTGATGCACCAGGTGGATATACTTTCCTTGCTCACAGTATTGATTCTTATAGTTACTTAAAATTAAATTGCCAGAGACAGAATCTTTTGTCTTAGAAGCTAGTTTAAATCATTGGTTATGACTGGAACCAATTCCAAGTTCATACTTTGCTGCTCAATAGGAGCAGAGTTGTCTGCCAAATTCTTGGCAGAAATGTCAAATAAATAGGATAGCGATAAAGCTATTTGTCTTTTATAATAATTTGAAAGGTAACATTTACCTTTAGTCAAAAACACCATAGGCATATGGTATTTACTAACAAATTTGTTAGTGTCAATTATGCTAACCTTACTACTATATGTACAAAGATTATATAAAGCTACATTCAACTTATGTCTAGTGTTATTTTCTTTTTTTCTGCCTCTGACATCTGGTTACAATAGGGGAATGTAAAGAAAATAATTTCATGCACTGCCAATGAGTTTAATTGTTCATAATATTTTACTAAATTATTTTTGTTTACATTACCCCTATTCCCCATAAAGATAAGCAGTGTTGTCTTACTATTGATATTACTGTCGTTTAAAATTTGTTTAATGATATTTTCAAAGCTGCTATGAGGCAGACAGTTATTGATTGTACTAAGTCCCTTTAAGTAAAAATTTAAAAATGAGCTCATATTGCTCCCAATCTCATCACAGTACATAACAACATTAGGTTTAGGTGTGCTTTGTTGTGAAGTGTGGAAGGGGCCATTATCATTCATTTGCCCCTGCGGTAAACTGTCACACAGGCTTGGGTCAAGCGCACTGGTCGACAAATCTCCAGTCACTTGCTTACATGCACATGCCTGGGTATTTGTCAACGACTCAAACCGCTCTGAATTATGCTTAATCTGGGATATTAAATCATCCATGGCTAAAGAATATTCACTAATAACTTTTTTTGAACTTTCATTTATCACATCTAAAGATTTTATTGAATCCTCTAGGCTTTGAATTTTTAACTTTAATGCCTGTGTGTCAGTTTCATACTGTAATCTACTGTGTTCTAACTGAGCTGTATACAAATCTAACTTATCTACTAAACTTATATTAACTTTACAAAATCTCAATTTTTTAAAAAACAATTTATTAATTTTTGACATCTTTTGATTTTTTTTGATCAGTTTATTTAATTTTATATACTTCTTTAGTTTGTTTCCGCTGCAATTTACTAACCTTGGTGTAGTGGCATCATTGGTTAAGTCTGTAGTTACTGAAGGGTTTTCAATTGCTGCGGTAACCAACTGAGATGCAGGCCGGACCAGTTCCTCGAACAAGGTCTGAGTGTGTGCCGCAGCTGCTTGGTTTTGGGCCTCCCGTAGCTCGTAGATGTGTTCGTGGGCGTCGTGCAGTGCTCTCTCCAATGAGTCGATGTCTTTCAGGGCCTGTTCATATGCAGCATTACACTCCATAAACCTGTCAACCGTCTCCTGAAGCCGGGCCCGCTCCGAGTTTACATTATTAAAATCACTCTCTAGTGTACACAGTTCCTTTTTTAACTTATCGTTTTTATCAATTATCAATAATAGCTCCTTCTCACTGTCTTCTCTTTCACTGAGCAATTGAGCACTAAACTCCTTGGATTGTTTTAATTCCAGCAAGGTAAGTTGGAGCTTATCACACTTCTCAGGCTCCTGCTGGAGAGCCGCTGCTGCAGCGGCGGCAGCTGCTCTGCGTGTTTGCATTGTAAATGGGTTTTTAAAAGAATTAAAAACAAAACAAAGCAAGGAATAGCCTACTCAAGCTCAGCGGTTACTTACATGAAATAGTGACGTTTCACTATGCCTACACTTGTTCTAGCCTTGTACAATGATTAACACTGAAAAAGAAACACAATCGGTACTAACTAGTGGTAATAAGACTCAGAAAGTGTACAAAGGCGAACAGATATTTCAAATTTATAACCTATAACGGCTACAAACCTGAGACATCAAAGACACTTGTAAACGTCACTAAAGCACTTCACTACTTATATTTATACAAAACTTAATGTTAAATATACTAATTTCACGCTTTAAATACTAATTAATACTTAAAATATGCTTAAAAAATAATTATTTCAAAGGGACCTAGCAAAATCAGCTGCTTATCGTTTGACAGCCAGGGTTGCCATCCTTTCAGGGTTGCCATTCCTTCGCAGTGAAGTGGTTAAAATTATTAGAAGCTCCAATTAAGTTATTTACCTCAGATTATTGCACATCTTTTAAAAACTTAACTGATTGGCATGTTTCAAGCCCAATTCCAAATCAAACTGATTTGTTGTAACAGACAAGTATAGCATGTAGACCGTTAAAGTCCATCGGGTCTATAAATATCAAAATCTCTTACCATTAGCTATGACAAATTTTACCAGTGTCATAAATAGTTCAATAGATATCCAGTTTGGTGTTTCCAGCTTTTAGCAAGATTTAACCTCAGGAACTTCTGGAATCATGCCTTACCAATGCAAGTATTTTCAACTTATGGTCAATATTCACCAGGTTACCGGCAGGCAACTACTGTAATCAATAAATTAATCTGGAAAGGAATGTAATTAAGGAACAAATTATATCACTGATAATGCATTAAATGGACACTGGACTATGTCATGATAATAAATGTTCCAAATGTCTGTCTAGGTAATATATTTGTCTTTGGTTCAATTTAGAACATGATTACATTGATTACATTTCTTGTCAAAAATGTTTGCAATGCTAAACCAGCATTATTATAAACAAAACAGCATCAACAATACACTATACTTCAGTGCTATGCCCTTAATTTTAACACACATTATGGTTTTAACAAGATGCATAATTAACCTCATCAAAATATTATTATTATTTTATCAACATTTTTGATGAATTTGTGCCATGTAATATAGCAACATGTTTCCTCATTTAGAAAAATGCAAGATCATACAGAGTTTATATGCATAAGAATGTCACTAAGACAGATTTCAAAATACAGTCCCCGGAGAAGTGTTAGTGAACTTATAACAAAACACAACAAGACAAGACAGTTGTCAAAGTTTTCTTATGCTTATTTACTCATCCCTTTATACCAACCTGTAGTGAATTTAAAATGTATTTACTGTCAGTATACTTACATAAGCCAGATGCAATGGTACAATATTATTGAGTAGGATAAATACCTTATTCCATGTCATTCCGGACAAACTTATATTTAATATGACAAATAGGGCAAGATAATGATCATCTCTCTTTGTAGATCATAAAACTCATAAAGTCACCTGTTATAAGGAATCATTTAGGTGTAATTTAGATCTAAGTACTTGTATCTTATACTCTGTTTCACTGTGACACCGTGACAATTGTCAATATATCCCAAGTACAATATGTATTATGAATCTGAAACTCATCTGGAAGCACAAAAACACAACACACAAGTGAGCTAATGATTATTCATTACTGCGGCCCCTCTACACATATTATACTAATAATATTCTTTGCCCGGAGCATTTTTGTGAATGACAACTTGGATGTGGTTCATATCTCACAGTCCATGGGTTACTGTGATACTTATTGTGATACACTTTGGGAGCAAGTATTAGTACTTCTTCAACATGTACATAATTTGATCTGAAAGAAAGAAACAACACACTATTGGCTAATAGTGGATGTTGATCACTTCAGCCCCAGAACACTGTGTTTGGATCACTTTTACTTCCGATTTCACACTCATTATGATCAATTATTACTCCAAAGTGTGAATATCTCGTAAACTGCAATGAATAAGCTGAAAGAAAACACAAGACACGCCAGCACACTAGGCATGTTCTATCTCTTTGTTGGCACAATTACGGACAGGTATTTGATCAAAGCCTTTGCCTTAGACTTTTAACTGTAGTATATGGTGCTAGTGTCTTTACTCGTCGAATCAGATCGACTGGTGTTAATTAAATACTGTTGGATGACAATGAATGGTTACGAGCGCGGCGCGAGAATGATGACATTGTCAATTTCGGACAAATTTCATAGTACGGGCGTATATGGGTAACTTAATATCGCGCTTCTGAAACTGTTAGAGTAAAAACACCAGGATACCACTATTAATTATACAGTTTATTAAACGGAATCTCAAATACAAGTTCAATGACAAGCTATCTTCAAGTGACGCTCTGAGTCCGTCTGCCGCCATTTTTGACAGCGATGCTAGCGAAGGGGACGTTCGACTAGTGATGTCCTTATACTCATGAATCCCATTATTAGAACTCGAGCTTGACAAAATTACGTCTTGAAAACCCAACATGCTTAACAAACATAACGAAGGAAACAAATCAACGCGTCATGCGTCTTTAAAACTTTCTTTCTGATCATCATCAGCGATTCCACTTCATCAAATGCCATTCTTTTTAATGTTATTCCTTTTCTGATAAAGATACAAAAGTCACTATTGGTGTGCCGTTTAGATTTGAAGAGTTCCCTTGATTCTTCATGGAGCCCGCCACCAAAACACGAGCTTGACCTAGTGTTGTTATAAGACTAGTCTTGAAAACTTTTAAACCTTAAAGACTTGCAAACCCTAAAGGTTCACGCTTTAAAGACTCAAGCGTTAAAGGTTTTAGCTCAGAAACGGTTCAGAACCTTAACGACTCAAGCTTTTTAGTCTTTAAGACTCGGGCTTCATAGAGAGCTCAAGCCCCTAAACCTCGAAGGCCTGTGTCAAGCTTTAAGAGCTCAAACAACGAGCTTTATAGGCAGATAGTATTTATATTTAACCCTTAATTTGACGGTGTCGGTTTGGTAGACTATAGGGTTCCGTACACAATGGGTAAAAACGTAAGTCTATTACTAAGACTCAGATATCCGTCCGCCCGGTCACGTCACCACGCTGTACCTCATGTATCTCAGGATACTAAAAAGTACGGAGCTCTTAGTGGGCGAGTCCGACTCGCACTTGGCCTGTTTTTTTTACTTCTGTTGACCTTAGGATCTAGTTTATTAAAAGCTCTTAAGACTTAAATGCTACAAACCTTATAGACTTAAACCTTCAAAGCTTAGGAGTCTTTAAAGCTTGAGGACTAAAGACTCGAGGATTCTGTGCTCGTAAGCAGCAACGCAAATTTATAAGGTTGAAGCTTATATGGTCGAGTCTTTAAGGTTCGAGGCCTTAAGACTCAGAAGTCGCGACTCGAGTTTTTTAGTTTACGCCTCAAAGCTGAAATTCACAACACTAGCTTGACCAGAATGTGGCTTAAAACCCCAACGTTCTTAGCAAACGAAAATCAGGTAAACCTTTAAGATTTGAAGAGTTTCCTTGAATTCTCCAGGATCCCATCATCAGAACTGGACACCACTTGATAAAAATAGGACCAACCTATATATACATTCGATAAAAAAAAATCTGTTCAGAGTTGAGGGAGATATCAAATAACAAATATTTAAAAAAATACAGATGAACTGATTACCTCCTCCATTGATCTCTTAAAATCAGCTTTGGACACTTGGAGGCCTTGGTAATTTTTTTCTTTTTATAGTATATTTATTTCATTTTGCTCCTCCATTGATATTTGGAAATGGTTAAAAATGAAAGAACTCACCAGGACACAAAAGATGCCAAAACGATTACTTTCATCATTTCAAATATAGATGAGATTCGTTCTCAGAGAGTTGAAAATAGAGTCTTTTCATCCCATTTTACATCGCAATATCATGCGTCTAACATAAAGAAATATGTAACATCACTTACGTTACATTTTTAAATTGTTCATGTCGATTGAACTTCAGATATACTTTTCAAAGCAATAATCTTCACCAATTCCTAAGAAAAACTGGTCCCAGCAGTCAACAAATCGTCCTATGAGATTTTTATTTATATACTGTGTTTACAAAGTCCATAAAAACACAATATAAGCGAAAAATCGGTTTTATTTAACAATTTACCTGAAGGTAACAAAAACTCGGTTATGAACCGAAATTCGAATCGGTTTCGAGTTTCACCGAAAAAAAACCGATACTCGGTTTTCGGTTCTAGCTGCATTCCCTAATACACATACACTACATTATGAGTTTGTTGGTGTGCGAACGAAAGTTTAATGCATTGATAAAAAAAAACTATTCTCGTTTTTCTCGATAGTACATTAAGCGATTATGAAACGTGTGATTTTAAAGAAAATACTGTTTAAATAAACAGAAGGCTGTTTGTTTCTAAAATAAAGGAAAATACGAGTAAATAAATTCATTATCTTTTGACACAAAATTGGCACTTACAGTGAAATGCATCTCAGGTACGGAAGTATATCCGATAAACCACCGACGTAACAGGTTTGACCTAGTGACTAACCTAAGCCGATGGATTGTTGCAGTGATATGCGAGGACGGCACCTTCCACAAGTTCACGTTCTCGGCCGAGGGCAACTGCCACCGCAGCGAGTTCGAGTACTTCATGCAAGTGAGTACAATAGGTCACCTTCACCTCCCTTCTACTCAAATCAGCTTCGTTTTAAGACGCAACAGGAGGGGCCAATTCTCTCGAATATTTCCCCCCTGGTTTTTAAAGTAATGATTTTTTCAACATAGATTATTATTATTTTTATCTGTGTTGTGACATCTGAATGGCAGAATCATTGCTTTGAATTTAGATGAATTGAATTTTGGAATGTTTACAAAAAAATCTGGGGGTCTCTGCAGATTAACGTGAGACTCCAAAATAATGGAAGTTTTCCTGTTAATCAAATATTATTTTGGCTGTTTCACATTTTGTACGGGGTACATTTTTTTTACTATTTTCTAAGTAGGCTCATAATCAAAGTATGTTCTGTTTATTACACTTTCTTAATTTGTTTCAGGTGGGTGACGATGACGAGTTTCTGCAATGATACATCTTCTACAAACTCTTTGGACAAAAACTGTTTATTAAGTGAAACAAAGGACTAAATAAATCCGGAAGTGTCATAATTTAAGATAACCCGATAAGTGTGCAATTGCAGTTATATAAGCAAACGAATCGTGTCCATTTATTTACATTAATTTTATACGAATGTCAGTAACTAGTAGATTTTATTATATTTTATTCCATAATCTTTGTGTAAATATTTCTAGATTAAGTTACACGGTAATATAAAATTCTTGTAAATTATGAATGTGTCTACCAACTTTAAATATTATTATATAGTTCTTTAATAATTGTCAAAAATGTGTTCTATGTAAAACGACACACTAGGTTTTCATTTTTGATAGAGAAGAAAACCTGTTTAGATTAATATAAACATGTGATCTAGGGCTTTTTAAAGTTAGGTTTATGATAAAAGACAAGTTCTTTATTTCGCTATGGCAATAAAAATGAGTGAATGAATACTATTGAATGAATGGCTTCAAGGGAATGTAACTGAATGAATAAATGAGTCGCTTACGCGTATATGATAACATAATTCAGTTATTTACATTCCCATTTTACACTCTCTTTGACAACGATGCATGTCATGTTCAATGGATATTATTCTAATAATTGAGGGGTCAAAAAGTGTGACTCTTTAATTTTAAAGGTTTGCAATTAATTTAATTCATTGAATGAAACGTTTTCTACGTTCACATACGTTTAATTACTTATAATCAGACTTATTATTTTTATTTAGTTTGAACCAAAAATTGTGATATAGAATCAGTTTTTATTTTTAATTTTGTAACCTGTTTTCATGGTAATGAAAGTAATAAATGTTATAACTAAGTATATTTACTCGTCATAGCTCAAATGTATTTTTTCTATTGTACCTTCTTGCATTTGCTCATTTTAATGGTAAACGGAGAAATTCTAAACTATCACTATGGCCTTCAAATGATTTTTGCTGATCAGAAATATTTTTTTGATTTAGTGGCAATCACTCCTGATTCATTTGTAAACAGTTTTTACGGGTTACCTGTTTATATTTGTACACACACGTCGCGTTGTTTTCTAGGGACTCTTATATTAGTAATTGAATAATCGCCGAGCATAAGAAATTGTTGAACATTGACGGTCAAAGGATTATGAGGAAAGGGGACGTCTTCTGATGACCGTTTTTGCATAAAAACATAGATCACTTTATCACTTTTTCCCCTTGTGTTTATTATAAAACTACTAATTTTGTATGGCATGAGTAGCACAGTCATCTACTATCTCAGTTGGTCGAATATGTATACTATGAATATGTAAATATATGGTTGATTATTATTGTTTTTATACAATTGTGATGAGAAATTATAATCATTAATATGCTCTTAGCTTTGAGGCAAGTCCTATTATATAATCCATAGTAATTGTTAGTAAAAACTACGTGTAAAATAATTGTATAGATGTAAAAATAGTTCTGGCTGGGATTTACATACATTTGGAAAATTGAATTCTGTAACTATACCATTTTAAAATACAAACATTTTAGTCCATAAACATACAGGATACAGGTCATATTTTTTCAGTGGTAAAAAGTATTGCATAGGTACTTCTTGGTAGTCAATAATCTCACCACAAGAAAAATCTAGATATAATGAAATCTCGACTTAATTCTCCACAGTACAGTCACTGGCAATAACATCGTACAAAAAGGCTGCATAAATATCTGCCACACTCATATGGCTCTAGAAATAAAATTATGTCAGATGTTTTGAGGCCTTCTTTTTGTGCGATGTTATTGCCGGTGACTACTGGAGTGGTATATCCAAGTAAGAACTATTAACTGCACATTTTAAATGTAAATAAAATTTCACGGAGTTTCAGAGGACAGTTTATTTTTTTACAAAATTGCATGCGACAGGGGCTCCGCTGTTTTGTACAAAGTTTTAGGGCGCTCCGTGCGGGGTGTTCCCAAATAGGTTATTTTGGAAATTCTAAAATAAAAACTTCTTTATATTAATTTGTGGTTTTATTTTATGTAGGTACTTCTTTTTTCACACAGAGCGAGGCACGTCGCGGTACAAATTCCTCGAGTGACAAATGCGCCGTATAGACGCACCTCGCCTATACGCCGTATAGGAGGCAGCACGTGGGTTTTATTCGGCTGAGCAACCTGCCTCGCACATTGCTCCGCGACGTGCCTTGCTCTGTGTGGACTGGGCTATTGGCCTAAACTTAATGCCTAAGCACTTACAGAACTGACGTAAACAGAAGAAAATGAGAAACTGCAGATATGCTGAGTTATCTTGTTCCAACTCATGTGACAGTTGCTAGGAAAAGCAGGGTATGGTAAATAAGCTATTATTTGTATTCACAACCAGATTCAGAGCCTTTCTTCTCTACATTTGTGAAAATAATATCAGGTTATATAATAGATTGAATAAAACTAAAATAAACAAGAGTAATATTTAACGAAACTTTAATATAATAACATTAACATAATAACTATAATTACACTATTTACATTACATACAATCTTCACTCGCTCTGGGGTTTCTTACGGTCAAAGGGATCGCTCCACACTTTCATATCTACAAATAAAAAGAATAATGTAATCAATGTAATCTTCATATTCTACTAATTATTACACAATATATTATGTAGGTACCCAATACTGTTTTTTATAATCTCTTATATTTGGAATAAATATGGGAGTTTTACCATCTTCAGATCTGATAGTTATGTTTACTTGCATTAAGTTACTCTTCAAAAAATGTCCACTTTTGCAGCTATTCATTAATTTTTGCAGCTCATCTATTCAAATATATTCATTGAGTAAAATATAATTGCAGTTGACTGTAGAAGTGTACACTGACAGTCGGCTTTCATGAACAAATATTTATTGAATAATTGTATACTTACTACCAGGTTGAATGTCTTCAATTTTGATATTCTTTCTGGCCTCCTTCTGAATGTTTTCTGAAACAACGAAAGGAAATTTAACTTCATATTTACTAACATATTGCAGTAGCCTTTGAAATTAAGATTTTTAACTTGGAAGTTTTTGGAAGTTAGGTTATGTCTAATATGTTATGGTTTGTCAAAAATATTTAACTATAAACAGGAAATTATATTATATGTAAGCAAAGTTTGTAAATTAAACCTAGGGCCATTAAAACTTACTATATTGACTAGCATCCATCATAGGACTAAACGCAATCGGGTACAGAGTCAGTCCGATCATTCCTACGAAACCGCCGATGAAGGCAGCGTACCTCCAGCCTTTGAATAGTGCCATATTGTTTATTATCTATATTCTTACTACTTTATTTAATAAGTTTTAGGGAAATAACTTCGGAATTCACAAAAATCCTGTTGTAGCTTGTTTTACTCGTTATCCCTTCGGGTGGCAGCACGGATACGTCAAATAGCTGTCAGGTGGCGGCGCCATGTTGCGCGAAAATGCTCAAGTGCCAGAGGGTCTGAAGTTGGTCTGAACGGTGATCAGCGAGATATTGGCGGGAGATACAAATTTAATGATTGTTTCTTATTTTTGTATGAAAGTTGTATATAAAAAGTTTGACGCTATAATGTGTATAAAATAGGCTTTTTAATTACACTGACAAACATTTGCTGTCGATATGTAAGTAATTAGCAAATCCTCATTTTAACCTAAGCCAAGGAAAAATAATCCGGATTCTTGTATAAAACAGACTAAAAAATACAGAAAAAAGCACTACTCTTAAGAAAAACACTTTTTTTACAAACATATACATAGATATACATCAGAAAAGGTAATAAAATTACACTTTTGCATTAAGATTTTACATATTAAAAGCGTATTAAAATTGGGTATGAAATACGTCTCGTAAAAAAACTGAGGTAACTTTGAAATCTTGTTTTGTTATTATTTATCAATGATATGTTTGAAATTATATACTCGTTTTGTAGCGCGTCTTAAGATATATGTATTATCACAGGCTCAAGTAACAAAAGTTCTGATTTTCAAAAATAAATGAGTTGAAAAATAAGGCGTGCGAAAGCTAAAGTAGATAGATGACCTTCGTACATTCTTTCATAATACCAAGTTCTTAGTGGTTTCATTAAAATTTTGGGGGTTTCAAAGCTACATTAAATAACAATGTCTTAGTAGTGACATTTTTTAATAGAAAACGACATACAAATGGGACAAAATTCGTCTAAATTATTACGCACATTTTATCCACATCGAAAATTGAATAAAAAGGCCACGGTCGTGACCTTGAATATTGTGTCTCGGTGATGAAAAATTATCGAGTTTTCAGTATAAAGATTATAAACTTTGGTTATCAAATAGTTAACCTAACGATTAAAGTGTTTTTTTAGGTTATTAGTACTAGATATATCTAAATAAACGCCCAATTCCTCGGGCCAAACCTATTCATCACTCGATTATTTGAAATAAAATGCCAAATCAATAAGTGAAAACAATCAAATTTACGGTTAAACTATTGTAAACTGTTTAGTACTTACCCAGGCACATTATATTTAAATCCGTATACAATTTTGTATAGAAATACACACATAAAAACACAATTTGTTTAACATCAAATTTTTAGCAAAGGCCCTGTTGCCTGGCGCTTTTAAAATAAGGATTTTCTAATAATATTTATATTACAGGTAATTATTTTTGATGCGACAATTAATTATTGTGTTTTCCGCTATCTATTGTTAAAGTTTTTGTAGCTTAGGTGCGCGCGCAAACGTTTAATTTTCCCGCCAAATACGCAATGACCATTCGGTCGACTCCCGGCGCCATGGCACTTGCGGACATTTCAAATCGGCCGGGAGTCGACCGCTCAGCATTCGGGGACTTTTGAAATCGGCCGGGAGTCGACCGCTCAGCACTCCAGTGTTTATGTCACTGAAACGATATGTCAATCAAGTGTCAATGTCAAAGTATTGAAACTGTTCGAGTTGCAGTTTTAAAAGCTTTCCCTGGACTCTATTATAGTGAAATACGCCCTTCAAATTGACAGTTAAATAGAAATTGGCGCGAACATCAAAAACTTTACACTCCCTGAAGTCAAAAAATTTTTCACGGAAGCTCTTTTTATTTTATAATAAACTAGCTTTTGCCCGCGGCTTCGCTCGCGTTAGAAAGAGACAAAAAGTAGCCTATGTCACTCTTCATCCCTTCAACTATCTCCACTTGAAAAATCACGACCATTCGTCGCTCCGTTTTCCCGTGAAGAACGGACAAACAAACAGACACACACACTTTCCCATTTATAATATTAGTAGTATGGATAAATAATCTTTCTTGTGTTGCTGTTGGTGTCTTATTTTGCCAGAGCTCAACGAGATTGAGGTATGATGGGATCTATTAGTCACACCTCTGGAATTGCAGGCCTTCAAGACTACGAAGACTGCTTACTGTCAGGCGGGCTGTGTGCAAATTTGTGCTTTTACATTAAGTATTATACATACATAAATACAATCACGCCTGTATCCCATGAAGAGGTAGGTAGAGCACATGAAACTACTTAAGTTTCAGTGCCACTCTTGGCAAATAAGGGGTTGAAAGAAAACGAAATTGTGATTGTAACATTGCAGTGACAGGTTGCCAGCCTTTCGCCTACGCCACAATTTAACCCATATCCCACAGTCGCCTTCTACGACACCCACGGGAAGAAAGGGGTGGTGAAATTCTTAACCCGTCACCACACGGGCAAGTATAAGTACTTAAGTACCTTAGAGTTTGCCAATAGTACATTACGCTACAAGTGCGGAAAAGAGTGTCGCACGTGTATCGTATGAAGACTACGAAGTTTTACAATAGGTACAAAATAATAATATGGCTATCCCAATTTTTGACTTTGTGCGTAATGAGATCATTATCTAACTAGTGCGGTAATATAGCGCCATATATATGTAATAACTGTAAAAACGTTACACGTTTATCTAATTTCCACATCTACACCTATGATTGCCGCGAGAGTATATCGCCGCGACATACTCGTACATCACATCACACGTCTTCTTCTAATGTATTAATGACAAAAGGTCGGGTAGTCTATCTCGGGGCAATCATGTGCTAAGCTGCTAACCCTGCTAAATCGGTACGCTAAAATCGGGTAAAATTTGGATTTTTTAAATTTGCTATTATTTTTTTTTCTTATAACAAGACATGGGCTTAATAAGGCACATAATAAGGTACACATTTTGTCCTAGAAACTCGACGTAAAGCATATGGTTTAGACAGTATTGACTTAATCCTCCCGAGTACCAATTACGATTCCGGACAAATGCTACTAGAAAATTCACAAAGTGCGTAAAAGACGATACGATTGTGAAAAAAAATTGTACGGTGCGAACCTCAACGACACATGATCCACAAAGCAGAATATCTGGACATAGTCTAGCCACTGTTATTTTAAAAATATAAAGTTCAGGATCTGTGTATGGCGGTCATTTAGAGAATGTGGCATGGTGCTTACTCTAACTCCGACTTTGATGTCGAATTTGACTATCATACACTGTTTATATCGATCTGGTTTAGGCACTGTTCAAACACCACGAATATCAATTAGACTTTGGCCTATGGCTAATTTTTTTATCTGTTTCTCTTATCCTGCTCTCATCAAAAATTTACGGCAATCCGGAACGTTGCTCAAAAATGCGTTTTTTTTAATTATATAAATTCACCGCATTCATTCTGCGAGTACCCAATTGAAAAACCACGAAGAGGACTCTTAAAGAATATATTTTAGCAGCATATTAACCTTTGTTTGTTGAAATCGTACAAAGAGTCATTGAAATATTCTCAAATTAAGCCAGACAGGGGTTGTCCGAAATTTATTTGCTAGACCTTAATGAAAGTACCATAATGTCCCTAAAATAAAAAAAATATCAGACCTTCTTATATTAAATAGTGCTTACCAATACCTTCAGATCATACTCTCGGAACATAATAATACAAAATTATGCACATGTCAACATTTAGACGAGGTTTGTTTTGTCCTTATAAGCCATAATTGGAGAAAAAACACCTATTTTTGATTTGTTAACTATGAAGAAACCAATGGGAGTATCCATACTGCAATACGCTTGAAATGTAAAAGAAGGATTGGACATTCAAGATTTAACACGCTTAGCGGGAGAATTTTTTCATTTATGAGTGAAATATCAAAAAGTGGCGAAAATTTTTCTTAAACTGTCCATGATTGGGTCCGTTACCTTACTTAACGATACAGTCCTTATTGTAATGCTTGTACACCGTGTGCAAACGATAATTATGTTTGAGGTTTTGCGTTTATAATATAAAACAGTACACACTATAATATATAAAACGGTTACAATTATAATAGAAACAAATTCTTAGTAGGTATTCTTAAATTACAATGACCTCATCAAAACATTCCTGCTTTATCCCGACGTAGGTATATCTTCATGATAAGCAGTATCAGTATCCGTTGTACTGTGACTCAGTGAACATATGATATGAATGTAAGTATTTTGTTAAAGTTGAACCAAAGACATAACTCCGTATAGACAGATAAAGTCAAAGAAAAAAACGTGTCCAGAAACCATCAATAAATAAGTATGGTCGTTTATTCGTCCAGGCAGGCAAGCATGTTCGCGCAGTAAATGATAAATCAGACCGTCCCTATCGCACTATTTGTAAGTGCGATAGGGACGGCCCGATGTTTTATCGTTTATCGCGCGACCATGTTATCGATACTGATGTCGCTACACCTTTGGTTGATTTTCGGTTAATTAGGTGCGCTAATATTAATATTTGACAATTTAAACACATATCAAGTTAAGAATAGATATGTGCCAAATAGTTGAAACTAAGGTTCAAAAGTTTTATACCTGTGTTGACAGATGCTATCTTTGTACTGTGACTACACATTTTATAAGTACTTTGACAATAATTCTCTATATAGTCGACCATCTTTGGTTGAAGTAAATACCAGTCATCAGAATAAGCATACCTAAAGGTCAGTTTGATCATCACAACATATGTAAGTGTATGTGCTTCATATGTTTTGGTTTACTTAATTATAACAAGTATGAAAACAATATGACGCACAAATGTTGTAATCGTAAATTGAGATCATAAAATCATATTTTAAGCGATTGATAATAAGCATTTTGTAGAAGATTTTACTTCAATTAAATTAGAACTTCGTCAAGTGCTAGGGGCGCCTATAATTCTCTACATTTTTCGTTTTCTTTTAAATCTTGAAAAAATCTATATGCGACTCGGCTTCTTAGACTGTATCACAAACTCGCAAAGGAGCAAAATGTACTTACATTGAATCCTCGACGAAGCAAAGGAGTCTATAATTGGATCCCGAGCGTAACAAGTAATTCTAAAATAGAATATTCTTTATTTATTTAATCCCTAAATGAATATTAACAGCCTAGCTAATGAAAATGAAAATGAAATATTTATTTTTCAAGTAGGCATATTACAATGCGCATATGAACGTCAAATAAAGCTACGCCGGCTCTAACCCTACGCCTCAGCCTCGAGAAGATTTCAGTCCCCCCTCAGTTGGGAGGGGGGTATCCACTATGGGACCGGCAAGAAACTCGGCGGGCAACTTCTTTTCAAAACATTACATCTTATAATTAACATGCATTAAATAACAACATACAATTTAACATGCAAAAGTATTCATCAAAGAATATGAACAGACTAGGTACTCTATGGAAATCAATTTCAATAAATTATATTATTGCTTAATAATACGTCGTTCTTCTTCAGAGAAAACATATCAAATTGTCATAGAAGAAAAAGATAATATGAATCTCAATATCATTAAATATGTAATTTACCTACACAACATAAGATATAAAATATTTGATGTGCTTTCTTATCTGAACTGTGTCCTCTATACATAATACAATTATTTTAATTGCTATTCGTTTTTTGTAGTTTCTGGTTCGGGCCATGCATGTTTGTCTGTCAAATAGTCCTCGACTCTGTAATAAGCCTTTAACATCAATGATTTTTTTAAGTAGTTCTTAAGAGCTGGGAGGGGTAATCTCAAAGCAGTGTCAGGTAACTTATTATAAAAATGAATGCATTGCCCAACAAATGACTTCTGTACTTTACGGACACGAAACTTCTTTATGGCAAGCTTATTTTTGTTTCTAGTGTTATAATTATGGATATCAGAATTCTTAGTGAAACAGTCTAAATTCTTAACAACATAAATTATACTATCATAAATGTATTGGGAAGCTACAGTTAAGATATTAATTTCTTTGAAGAGTTCTCTTACTGATTCACGTGTTCCTAAGTTGTAAATAGAACGAATGGCTCTCTTTTGTAATACAAAGATAGTCTGTATGTCAGCTGCTTTGCCCCAAACCAGAATACCGTATGACATTACACTGTGAAAATAACTATGATACACTAGGCGAGCTGTCTCAACATTAGTCAGTTGCCTGATTCTCCTAACGGCGTATGCGGCTGAACTTAATTTGCTTGCTAGTTTCTTTATATGAGGACTCCATTGTAGATTTTTGTCCAATGTTAAACCAAGAAACAGTGTTGTATCTACCATCTCTAAGCATTCATCATTCAAAAGTATTTTTGTATCGATTGGTTTAACATTCGGCAGAGAAAATCGAATACATTTGGTTTTCTTAGAATTAAGAAGTAAATTGTTGACAGTAAACCACTGCAGTACATCAGCTAACGTGCTATTAATTACATTGTAATCCGTAGATTTTCGGTCAACATTAAAAAGCAGTGATGTATCATCAGCAAAAAGTACTATTTCACAAAAGTTTTTCACTATACATGGCAAATCATTTATATAAACCAAAAACAGGAATGGACCTAAAATTGAGCCTTGTGGCACTCCTAATTGGACTACAGTCCCGCTAGAGCGAGTTTTGTTAACAACTACTGTTTGTGTTCTATTGCTAAGGTAAGAAGACATAAAGTTTAGGGCATTTATAGACAAACCATAGTGTTCTAATTTCAAAATGAGCGTTCCATGATCCACACAATCAAAGGCTTTTGAAAGATCACAAAATATGCCAATTGCATC
This sequence comes from Leguminivora glycinivorella, assembly GCF_023078275.1. Classification (NCBI taxonomy): domain Eukaryota; kingdom Metazoa; phylum Arthropoda; class Insecta; order Lepidoptera; family Tortricidae; genus Leguminivora; species Leguminivora glycinivorella. Next base: position 235,381 of record NC_062988.1, on the reverse strand, counting down.
ACAAGAATTTTCCCAAAAATTATATATATGTTTAATGAGTACCGAAGCAGCATCGGTCGTGGAACGGCCCCTTGTGAAACCGAACTGTTTGCTTGTAAGTAATCTATGTCTGTTGAAGTGTCCCAGTAGATCATTTAACATTAGCTTCTCAAAGACTTTACTTAGTACAGGAAGTATTGATATGGGACGGAAATTGGTTATATCACTCGAATCACCCGATTTAAAAAGCGGTATGACTTTGCTACATTTCATAAGATCTGGAAAGGTGCCTTGTGAAATTGAAATATTATATATTACGGCCAAGTAAGGTGCTATTATATCTATGACATGACTAATTACTTTAACTGATGTTCCCCATAAGTCTTCCGTTTTCTTTAAATTGAGTGACTTGAATGTTTTAACAATATTTACAGAGTCTACTTGACTAAATTCAAATGAATTATTACATTTCTTAACATTAGCACAAAGTAATGAATGGGCTTGAGCCGCAGAAGAATGTAAACATTTTGTGGTGTTAACGGCTATATTTGAGAAATAATCTTCGAATGCCGAGGCAACATCGCTGTTCGACACTATTTGTTGATTATCTGATACAATGTTGACTTGACAATCGCGTGATTTACATTTACCAGCTTCTTTATTTATAATACTCCAAGTTGTTTTCACTTTGTTGTCCGACACTTTCAATTTAGAACTAATAAAGTTTTTCTTGGCAGTTAAACACACTTTCTTGAAGATTCTTGAGTAGTTTCTTACATAGTCCAGGAATTCTGAATTCTTGTTCAGCTCTCTCTCACCATAAAGTTCATAAAGTCTTTTTCTACTTTTGTGAATACCTACAGTAGCCCATTCACTAAACTTTGTTTTAACTTTTGACCCACTAATAGATTTCACTTTGAAATTGTTATTAAATTGATTAAGAATTACATTGAAAACATCTTGATACAAATGATTACAGTCATAATGCGAAAATGGTATTATAGACAAACTATGTAGAATTTCATTTTTGAATGATTCCAAGCGAGATCCGTAATGGGTCTATATGTTATTGTTTGTGGAGTATCATGAATAACGTTTAAGAAAGCTGCCCTTTGGCCGCTGTGATCGGAATGAAAACAGTTAAATAATTTCTTATCTATACATTCACAGTTACAAAAAATATTATCTAGGCATGTTGCACTAGTCACACCTACCCGGGTAGGTTCAAGAAATAAATTAAATAAATTAAATGATTTAAACAAACAGAACATTTTAACAGTATTACTAGATGACTCGAGCAAGTTAACATTAAAATCTCCACATACAATAACATGTTTTTGGCCCTTGCATACTAAATTCAGAACATTTTCCATTGTAGATTCAAATATGCTGAAGTCAGCTGATGGTGGTCTATAAACACATACAATAATATATCTGTCTAATTCAACACATGAAATTTCTATAGTTCTTTCTATGGAATATTTTACAACATCTTTGCGCTCTTTACACTTCATACAATTTTTAACAATAATAAGGGAGCCACCATGAGCAGCAGATTTTCTGGCAAAAAAACTAGCTAATTTAAAATTAACATAATCAAATATCAACTGTTCTTGTTTCAACCAATGTTCAGTAATACACCTAACTTCAACATTATTACTATCTAAAAATAATCCTACTTCTAATTCTTTGCTGGAAAAACCCTGAATATTCTGGTGAACAACGTTCATATTCAGGTGTTTTTCCGCTGTCTTACAATCTAGTTTAAATGAGGCATGGGGTCCTTGGCTTTGTCAGCTGACTGAGACTTATATATAAAGATGTTTGTTAGTTCTTCTAGCTTTTCAAGTTATACTCGTAGCAGTCTTCGCCAGCACCACATCTCAATAGCGTGAATCTTAGCCACATCAAAACTTATCAGGGTCCAAGTTTCGGCACCATACATAAATATCGAGATTATCGAGAAGACAAGAGATCTAAATAATCGCACTTTATTTTGACGTCGGATTCCTCTGTTCTTCCAAATCTTTCAATCACTATTACATCTATTTGGCTCAATATTGAAGGCCAATAACTCCACTAAATATACAAATAATTTCTTTGGCAAAAATACCTTCCGTGGAGCTAGCATGAAGCGCTCAATGAATTTATTTAAGTCAAAGAAATGGTACTTTTTATTAACAGCTATGGCATGGTACATTAAAGAATTATAGTAAGCTATCTTACAATTATAGTCATATGATACATTTTCTGCATAAGGTAGTGCACATAATATAATTTTCCCCACACCAGATTTTTCAATAACATTTAGTGTGGACATCAATTTATCTATGCTAAGCTTATCTACATTAAGACTATTTCCTAATAAAATTACTAATGTAGTACTGCTATCATAACATCCCTTTGAAATAAGGTCACATAAATGAGACAAAGTAATGTTTTGATAACAGTAATTTGTCACTTGTTGCTCTAACTGGTAGCTTAATAATGGGGCTAAACATGTCAATCGTACAGAGGCCCATTTCTCAAAGCTACAAGTTACAATTTACAAGTGGTAGTCAATGTCTAATATAACCAGTTGGAAAGAGACTTCCGCTTGTAACTTGTAACTTTCAGCACGGGAAGCATGGTCGCGCGATAGACGATAAAATAGCAGGCCGTTCCTATAGCACTATAAGACCGCCTGCTGTTACCTAGTTATAGTCTCACTCAACATTCTGTATATTTATAACATGTAAAATGGTGCAATAAAGAATATTTACTTACTTACTTATTTGTAATTTGTAAGTGCGATAGGGACGGCCTGATATTTTATCGTCTATCGCGCGACCATGCTTTCCGTGCAGTTTTGAGACCTATTTCCCAGCACGGGAAGCATGGTCCCTATCGCACTTACAAATAGTGCGATAGGGACGGCCTGCTATTTTATCGTCTATCGCGCGACCATGCTTCCCGTGCAGGAGGGTATAAACATGATAAACACACTTATATAAAATATAGTGTGGCGGAAACATAAAATAGTACTCACAAGTGGATCGAACTAGGAAGTCGTGATAGACTCTGATCGCAAGGAATTGCGATTCCGTGCTGTGAAACATATCCAGTTTACTGTCGCTGGCCAGTATGTCATTGAGAAGGGTTAGAGCGTGGTGCAGCGGAGAGTGCGACAGGGCATGGGTGCGCGGTGCGTGCCATTTATTACACGCTGACTGTACTTAAGTGTTTTAAACAGTTTAGCTCAATAATTGCGTAATGCAGCACAGGCGGTGCAGTAAACAAACGGATCACTCTTTGTTACCGAGACTCGATGACCAAACAATGTTTACTAAACAATCATAATCATTGAAATTGGAAAATAGCTACTGACGATCATAACACATACCTACTAGTACGAACATTGCATAATTTATTGCTATCAAATAATATCTATGTAGGAGAGCTATCCCTTTTCAAACAGAAGAGACTATACGTCATAAATCGCTGCCAACTAAGTTTGGTCTGTCAGGTCTCTTTATAATTTACAAGAAATATAGGGGTTGGTTTCATAGGTAGCATTGTAGGATCTATACATTCTCATCTTTCTTAGCAAAATATGGAAATTGATAAACATAATATTTTCAAGAGTCCGATGAATCGTATACCTCTACCTATATGTATAGTACATATTAAATGTGCTCCTTCCCACTAATGTCTGAGGAAGGATTACATTGTCTATGATAATTGATGTCCATTTGGCGGAATTCCCATTGGTCCTCGCCACCAGCCACCATACACGAGGCGGGGACAAATAGGAATACCTACCGACATTTTTGGTACCTGCATTTTTTAGGGTTCCGTAGTCAACTAGGAACCCTTAATATATGTAGTTTCGCCATGTCTGTCCGTCCATCCGTCCGCGGTTAATCTCAGTGGCCGTTAGCACTAGAAAGGTGAAATTTGGTAAGTATTACCAATATGTATATCAATCATACGCCGACAAAGTGGTAAAATAAAAAGTGGAAAACATGTTTGATACCCTCTCTACACGTAAAGTGGGGAGTGCTACTTTTTCAATATCAAAAATGATTTTTTGATATTGTTAATATTTTAGGAAATAATCGCTCCAAAAGTAAAAAAAAATATATCCCCCCTCTAACTTTTGAACCATAAGTTTAAAAATATGAAAAAAATCACAAAGGTAGAACTTTATAAAGACTTTCTAGGAAAAATATTTTGAACTTGATAGGTTGAACACTTTAAAAAAAAATACGGGAAACTACGGAGCCCTACACTGAGCGTGGCCCGACACGCTTTTGGTCGGTTTTTATATAGGCATGAAGACGGTCATAAATAAGCATTATAGGACATTTTTACACAGATTGACCGGATCCCAAGGTAAGCTTCAGAAGGCAAGTTTGTTTTGGGAAACAATCAACGAACATCAGAAAACCATACATGTAATATACAAATACTTATTTTCAAACATAGAAAACATCCACGACTCAGGAAATAGGTATCTGTACTCATCATATCGATTGATTGAATGAGGGTAAGTATGTTATCAGTAAAATAGATTAAAAAAAAACTAGGACAATTCTACAAGGCCCAGGCTCAGAAACCAATTTCCTTACCAGGATTCGAACCCGCGCCCTCCAGCTTCGTGGGAAGTCAAGTGAATGCAGTGTGTTTTCGACTCTTAGGCAGATTTTATAGGCGATACAGAGTCTTTTTATTGGTTTAACTTTTTACGTACTAGTGACCCAACTCTGAAATCTTCGTCAAATTTTGAGAATTTAAAATAACACCCCGTAGGTTCAATAATAATTCAAACAAATGACTGTTAGAACAATATGTACTTTATTACGGAAACTTAATATAACCGTTAAAACCTAATCTCACAATGTCTTACAAAGTAAAAAAGAACCCACTCGTAGCTCAGTTCCTCTCTAACGTAAGTTTTATCAACTCTTATCTAAACTACGTCTACAAATGCGCTCACCTAAAAGCTAAACTATTCAACTTCATTTTCTTCACTGTCACTAGTTATGATTTCCACGTCCGCATATCTGGTACCTCCTTTTTCTAAGAGTTCTAATAACTTTTTGTACACTAGCTTCGGCGCATCGATCGCCCACAGAAAGTCGATGTGATTGAACTCCTTCAGCGGCACCACATAGTTCTCGATGAGGTTGGGCAGCTGGCGGTGGAGCTCGGCGACGTCGGCCGTGCTCGCCAGCCAGTCGTTCTGCGCGCCGAACAACGCGATGGGCAGCGTTATGGTCTGCAGGGGGGTACTGCGGCGGCACCGGCCTGCCGTACTTTATCATGTTGCCGTCGTGCCCGTAGTCGAACATCTGGAACTGCCCTTTGTTGCGGATCTCCTGCGCGTAGTGGATGAGAGTCCGCGTGGACGCCCCCGCCGGGACGTGCCCCAGGATGAGCGGCATGAGCGTCTTGTTGAATTGCTTCTCGTCGTGTCCGCACAGCATGAACAGGGTATTTTCACAGATGGCTTCCTCGTACCGATTTATTTCGCAAGCGTGCTTCGACAACCACCGCATGACCGCGTTCTGTGGCAGGAACTCGTTCTGGCCGAGAAGATTTAATAAATATCCGATGTCGTCGGCGAACCTGGCCAGCAGCCGTATCGGACTCACGACGTCCGTCATGTACGCCACGGGGGCGAGAGCGTATCCCGCCCTTAAAATTCTATTGTAATGGGGTTTAGTGGACAGCAAGGCGAACAACACCGTCGTGCCCATCGAGTGGCCGACGTAGTTCAGCTTGGTGTCCAACCCTTTAGCCGCCAAGATGTAGTCGATGACGGCGGGCAGGTCGTGCTGGCTGACCTCGTGGAATGTGAAGTTCCAAAATGCCCGGCTGTTGGAGTTGAGGGTCACGTGAGCCCTCGAGTACGTGTTCCCCCTGACGTTCGCGAGCCAGACGTCGTACCCGGCGTCGGACAGGATATAAGCCAGAGCCTTACCCGGGCCCGCGATCACCCAGTCCGCGGAGCTGCCGAGCAAGCCGTGGTGCAGCAGCACGGTCTTGTGCGGGCTCTGGGCGTTGCTGGCGTTGGCCGGGCGGCCGTGCGGGATGCGGTGCACGGTGAGCAGGTAGCCGTCGTCGGTGACCACGATGTGGGACTGCGCGGGGTAGCCGTGCAGCCCGATCAGCTGCGGCGTCGACATGTGCACGGCGGGGTCGTCGGGCGTGCAGTTATATTTCAATTCGGGCGGAGCGATGGCGTCAAACAACTCGGAATCGGACAAATCTGCTTCATTTACGTACAATTCAAATCTTTCTTTGACTTGCTCCTGCGTTGTGATTTCCAAACTCCTGGAATGAACGGCCGACGACGGTTTAAAATAAGAGGTGACCTTGTCGATGATGTGTTGCCCTTTGTCCTGCACATAATTCTTCAGCTCCATCGTTTTGTTCCGGACCATGCCGAGCATGTTGGGGAACCACGTGGTCTGGCAGTGACCGCATTGTGCGAGCGCGAATGTAAACAACAATAGCACCGGGAGCTTCATGACGCCGCGTGCGCCTCACGAGCGCGCACTGCACCTACTGACGGCGGGGACGTAATTTATTCTAGAGCGGGGTCAAGGGGTGCGCGTACGCAGTGAACCCGGCTTGTAAGCAAGATGATTCATGTAACACTTCAGGAAGCTGACTTCGCGAATTCGTTTATAAGTAGGTGTAATGCAACGTCGTAGAACAACGCATAAAGTGGCACGGGCGCTGCTGTAACAACCCGTCGGAGTAATGCCGACGAAACCGGTCTGAGACTCTCAATGCTATTTTATGTTCTCGCCATTGAAAATGACAAGGTCAATGCCAGCGTATAATTTACATCCAACTTGCTCAACATAAATAGAGCTCAATAATACACTTTTCAGTTGAATATTCCCGAGTAAAATGCCCAGACAATGGTCCTCGTAGTCCTGCCCTACAGGTAGACACCCAAATCCGACGCCACTATGTTTTTTTAACAACTCTTTTCTTTTTAGCGGACATTTCTATACTGTCTACTATCGTTTTTGGCTGCATCAGCGAAACTAGTTTCATTGGTTTAATTTGGACACATAAAAGCGATAGAAATATCGCAAACACAAAACAATGCACGAATCATAAACTTGTTATGAAAAAAACAATGTACAGAACAAGCAAAATATTTAATTGAATTAATTTGGTCTTTATCTCGTTCCGGTAAGACTCAAGTTGGTCATCACTTGCTCAGTCGACTGCGATAGTAAAAAATACTGATTGTAGAAAATAGATAATTTCAATCACGAAGACGTCATTTGGGTCATATTTTATATATATTTGACACATTCTTACACAGTTTGACTGAGTACTTACTCTTTATACCTGGGGCATTTTCAGAATTTGCCCCCCCAATTAGCGTAAGTTGTTAACAAAAATTAACTCGATGTCAGTTTTGTGACGAAAATTAAGCATAAAATCTGTCCAAAAATTTACTTTTTTCACATTCTGAGTATAGATTATCGCTTAAAGCTCATGTAATTAGCACAAAAGCAATGTTTTTATTGAAAATTCATGCTTAGTTCGACAATTAACCCCCCATTAAAAATGAACTCACTGTCAGTTTTGTGACGACTCACAAAACTGACAGTGAGTTAATTTTTGTTAATAACTTACGCTAATTGGGGAGTCCCAAATTCTGCAAATGCCCCTAAACAAGTAGCAGCACGTAAGTCTAGCGCCGAGTGAGATGTGGAGGGGCTAGCACTGCTAGCAGCGCATAGGGAGTTGGGGACGCATGCCCTTCGCCCTCGGTTCGGTCATCCCCTGAGAGACCTGTTAACGACTTGTATACATGTAAGGTGGAAGGAAATAATGAAATTTTAATTTCTACTCTAGTTTGTACTTTTACTTTGCCGTTCTTTGCCTTAGCTTAGGTACAATACAATGTACTATTGTAATACCTAAGGTATATGTGGTAAGGTATAAGTAAGTACCACATATACCTCAGGTATTACAATATATAGTACATTTATGTATGTTGTCAACAAGGCGATATTTCCATAATAACCTGAATATGAAATCGATCTTATCGACAACCGACAATGTAGGTATCTTTTGATTTACAAAATATACAGGCGTACAACATTACCTAATACAATGATTTAACTTCTTCAGATAATTCTTCAAAATGAGGCAATTTCCATTTACTCAACTCTTGCTCCAAATCTGCCGCACTGAATGTATCGAAATACTCAGGATCTACAACAAAAAAAAAATATTTCAGGATATTCTTACATATCTGAAAATCCAAAACATTTTCATTAAGATCAAATTCGCTTAATGTGATAGCTGATGATTGATGAAATGTCTTATCACCGCTTTTCACTTTGGCGTTGATTTTAAGAACACCCGATATATATGTCTCTGGTATAACGGTCAGAACCATAAGTTACTTATTAGTAAATTATTATCAAGTAACAATTAATCATCATTGATGACTCATCGCCTATGATATCTTATACCTACGTAAATATACCTAATTGAACTTTGTAATTCGATTACAATATCTTAGTCATCAATATCATAAACTGTAAGTAGTTGTATACAGGCTGTATCAATATTTAAAGAGGTGATTATATTAGCCGATACAGAACCTAAATAACACAAAAAGTTTACGTTAATTTTACCCAAATTTTTCTGAAATTTCACAAATTATGGACACTAATAGTGCGGCGGTGCATTAGAGTTTAGGGCCAACATTAGCCCAATTCGGCCGATCAATGCGTTGGAGTATTTTTAAGACAGAAGTCTAGGTCTAAGTAAACATTGAACAAAATCTATTTAAACTATCATGTCCAGGAAATTAGTCCTGTTATTTAAAAATACATCCTGCGTATAAATCCTCTCTTGTACTTTGCACTTTGTGTTAAACCATTAAATTTAACATATAATTAATTGAAATACGGTTGTACTCACGTTATTATATCGCTATTGCTGCGACATGTTTCGGGCCAATTCGGAGGCCCTCTTCAGGCATATAGGAGTTCACGCGACGGCTAAACTCCGCAGACTAACCGCGCCGCCCGCCGCTCCGCCCGCTGCGCGCGCGCTGATAGGACGGGGGCGGGGGGCGCAGCGCAGTCTGCAGTTGTAGTTGTCGTGTAGAGTTCTGGTAGCGCGGCTGTGTCGACCGATGAAGGTAAGCACACTGAACTCACTGTGTCCACGCGATTATCAAAACACACTTTCTGCTTCACACTAGGTATTACCGGTTTCCATGCTGGTGGCAACATCCAGCCTCCGTCCCGATTGAAATTAGGGCGGCGTCCGATTTCAATGGCCTATCGAAGCATAGCAATGGATTATCGAAGCATATAAAAACCGCCCTAATTTCAATCGGGACGGAGGCTGGATGTTGCCACCAGCATGGACACCGGTAATAGCTAGTGTGAAGCAGAAAGTGTGTTTTGACAATCACGTGGACACAGTGAGTGCAGTGTGCTTACCTTCATCGGTCGACACAGCCGCGCTACCAGAACTCTACACGACAACTACAGCTGCAGACTGCGCTGCGCCCCCCGCCCCCGTCCTATCAGCGCGCGCGCAGCGGGCGGAGCGGCGAGCGGCGCGGTTAGTCTGCGGAGTTTAGCCGTCGCGTGAACTCCTATATGCCTGAAGAGGGGCCTCCGAATTTGCCCGAAACATGTTGCAGGTACGGTTATATCGCTAATAACGTGAGTACAACCGTATTTCAATTAATTATTTAAATATGTCTCACGAAAGTTTAACGTGTAAAATTTAACATACTCGTAAGGTGCAGGTTATATTATATAGTAGGTAAAACATATTAATCATTTATGTTCGTTTTGTTCTGTGTCAGACCGCAGGATGACGAATCTGGTTTGTTGATATGGTAGTAAGAAGTCAACATACTCTACCTAGATGTAAGTATCAACGAGGCAATAATAGGTGAATTAAATAAAATATCTGGGCGACCGAGCTTCGCTCGGTTCTCTTTCGTATCCTTGACATGTGTCGCCATCTAGTTCAAAAATGAATAGTACCTACATCGAGCGAAAGAATTCTCAGCCTTAACAACACAACTACTCCACACGAGATGGCGCGCATTTCGCCACAAAAACTCAAATAGTGTATTTTTCTATTCGTTTTAGCCTTGACCTGTGTCGCCATCTAGTGTTTGCAATAAATAGTACTTACATCGACCGAAAGAATTTTGTCTTAACAGTACAACTACTGCACACGAGATGGCGCGCGAAGAAAAACGCATGAAAACTCGAAAATTCGCGTTTTCCGGGACCTAAGGATAAGTTAGACCGATTTTTCACCCCCACATAACAAATTTCAGCGAAATCGTTAGAGCGGTTTCCGAGATCGTCAGTGTAAATAAATATATAAATAAATAAATAAATATACAAGAATTGCTCGTTTAAAAGTAAAAGTATAAGATAAAATAAATAAACGCTGGATGGGCCAGTGATAAAATCATACTTTTTTGTATTTTAAAAGAAAAATCAGACACATTTAAAATTTGCGTCAAAGAAATAAATTGTACGTCCTAAAAATTTAATCATGAAGATATTGTGATGTCGATTGCTGCACTTATTGCTTGCTTGTATGACATTTTTTTTAATTACGCCATTCTTATATGCCAACATTTTATAGTGAACAAAAGTGGTCGTGACGAAAAGAGACTTTATCACTTATCCACCCTGTATTATAAGTTTCAAGCCAATTTTTTTCTGAAAAGTAAACAAATTTTACATTTACATGCCTAAGTATTAATTGTATTCACACTTCGTTACATTTTTAAATTACTTTTCCTATAAATAAAACCAATGCAATTATTTTCCAAAAATATTCTTGTGAAAATAATATTTAAATATACGGAATATACGGATAAACTTTTGTAGGGGGTAGGGCATAGCGAATGATATTCCGCTTTGTGTGGTAGGGCACAGCACAGCGGATATCATCTCGCTCGAATCTAGAGCAGAGCCCAACTGGGGAAGTACCTCCGCCTTACAGAAGACCGCAGCCAAATAGCACTAGACCCTACTTACTCATAGTGTTGTGTTCCTGCCGGTGAGTAAGGCTGCCAGAGCTCAACGAGAGTGTGGTGTGCTGATGACGGGAGGACTTACGGAACTGACTTATTCCGTCTATTGTCTTTTGAGTCGTCGGCAACCCGAACCCTCCTTGGAACTTGTACACTCCTTTTTGCTGTGTATTTAACACAGCAAAAGGGAATGTACAAATTTCTAATGGGGTGGCAACGCGCATGTGACACTCTTTGAGTTGCAGGCGTCCATAGGTTACGGTGACCGCTTTCCATCAGGCGGGCCGTACGCTTGTTTGCCACCGAAATAGTATTTAAAAAAAAACGTTAATATTGTGGATTGGCGACATGTTTCGAGTCAGTGCACGGAATCTAGCCGCCGCGAGCACTACACTTAATATTATAAATGGGAATGTGTGTGTGTGTGTCTGTTTGTTTGTCCGTCTTTCACGGCAAAACGGAGCGACTAATTGACGTGATTAAGTGGAGATAGTTGAAAGGCCATCCCAGAGTGACATAAGCTACTTTTGTCTTTTTCTAACGCGAGCGAAGCCGCGGGTAAAAGCTAGTATTTTAATATTTATAAAAATATTACTTACTAAAGACAGGAAACCACCCGCTCAGCTCTAAAACGGCAACATTGAACGAGGTCAACGCTTTAACACCGGCAGTGCTCAATCTCGGCGTCACCAGCACTCTCACCACCCCACCCTCCTTACACCCTGGTACCGTATCATTACACCGTGGTACCATATCATTACACCTCGGTACCATATCATTACACCCTGGTACCTTATCAATACAACCTGGTACCTTATCATTACTCCGTGGTACCACATCGTTGATACTTGGTACCATTTCATTGCACTCTGGTAACACATGTTTACACTCTGGTAACACATTGTTACACTTTGGTACCACTGGCTCTCCATCGGTTACTAGTATATTATGTCCTATGGATTTCGAGACTAGATATTCAGTCAGTCTGAAGATGTCTTGAACTGCTTGGGTTTTCGTTTCTTTCGTAACTTGGAAGCAGAACGCTGGGACGATATTATTTATTAAATAGAGTGGACCTTTTAAGTGGACGCATTTCTGAAACAAAATAAAATATCAACGATTAATAATTAAACCACTTGGGTTCCTTTTTAGGGTTCCCTACCAAAAAGGTGAAATGAAATGAAATATTTATTTTCCAAGTAGGCATATTACAATGCGCTTATTAACGTCAAATAAAACTACGCCGGCTCTAACCCAACGCCTCAGCCTCGAGAAGATTTCAGTCCCCCCTCAGTTGGAGGGGGGTATCCACTATGGGACCGGCAAGAAACTCGGCGGGCCACTTCTTTTCAACACATTACATCTTATAATTAACATGCATTAAAAGACAAGATACAATTTAATAAGCAAAAATATTCATGAAAAAAATTAACACAGGAAATTAATTTCAAGAAATTATTGTATAAAGTACAAAGCAACTAGAAAAAAAACGAACTGATACAAATAAAAGATAACTAAAATAACTTCAGGTACAAAAGGAACCCTTATGGCGACGCTCTGTCCGTCTGTCTGTCTGTCTGTCACATTTTTTTTGTTACCTTATCGGTACGGTACCTTAGAAAGCGTTTGTACGCTGATGGCCACAGTGCCCACAGTATCGATCAAGACTTTTTTCGAGGGGGGCATAAACTAAAAAATGTCAAATGTGGCGCCTCGTGGACTTGACGGAGTTCAAATATGGCGCCCCTCTTGGACTTGGCGCTCGAGGCATGGCCATGGGCTCGCTGGCCCTTAGATCCGGGCCTGGTCTTGGCCATAGTTGGCCATAGTGATTGCCCAGAACATAGTTGAAAAGTTAATACAGAGTGAGGCAATTTTTTTTATTTTATTTGCCGCGTGAGGACGTTGCCTTGTGACGTTCCTTTCTGTGTGTGATGTGAACCCGAAAACCACATAATCAATATTGCCTCAGAAAATTAAATGCCTTAATGTATTAAATAGCAAGGTCGATATTTATCAAGTCGTAATTACATTTTAAAAGTTTACAAAGCTTAAACAACTAAAACTGTTTTTTTTTAATGAAATGTATAATACTCACATCAGTTGCAACATGAAATGTATTCTTTTCATACATCATGTGGTAATGGAGGTGGTTCACGGAAGCAAAAGCGCAGAGGCTGTTGAATCCAATTTTTAGATCACTGCAATTGAATGAATAAAACTTTTTACTTAGTTGATTATTCACAATGAAAATTTCAAGTACCCTAATAAAAAAAAAGGAGTATCTCTTTTCACATATTGAATTTAGGCCTTAGTAACAATTCTGAAAAATCTTGATGAAGACTGACTGTTCATAATGTGCGTTAATTCATAATTTGTTGTTTTTAAACAAACAGGCATATTAAATAATTCTCTAGCTATGAATCCCTACACTTTCCTAGATTACTTGCCTAAACTCACCGATCCTGCGCAAAGCACTTGACATCCAAAACCAGCCTGATGCTGTCTTCCGTGACCACCTGCGGCAGACGTCTGTTGACCGACGGGCACAGCAGCGTGTGGTACCGGGATATGGGGCTCACGTTTACTAGGAATAAGTGAGTGTCCGTACCTAGAAATAAAAACTAAATAATAAAATTGTGTGAATTGCAATGAAAATTAAAATACTTCTCATTGACCTAGAATTTATGTAAATGTTAGATTCTGTAGATTCTACAGTGTAGAAGATAAAAATTATAAAATAAAACCCTCGGCATGTGAGTCTAAAGTCTCACTTATTATGTTTTATTTCATACAAAAATGAGTCTATTCAATTTACAACTTAAAATATCTATTTTAAATAGTTTCATACAAATATCTACAACAATTTACTAGAATACGTACTGTTGTTTTCATGCATGGTAAATAAATGTTCTTTCGATGAAGTTTTGTTGAAGTTGAACTCATCGGGATTGTATGGTTTGTGGATATTGTCTATGAACTCCGGCTCTCTTCTCTTGAACCCTCGCTCTGGGTTCAACTAGAACAAAAATCATAAAGGCATATAATTAACCGGGCAACTAAAATATTAAACGGGAAGTTATGTCGGGCATACAATAATATAATTTGGCTGTGTTTTAATATTGTGGCGACAAAAAAAATACATGAGCCTCAAATATTAAGCATCATTATTATTGACAAAACGGCAGCAAATTTCAAGCGACAAAAATGTTTCCGAGGAACATTAAACAATACTTTGGCGACTAAAATAATAATTGGCACCTAGTATTGTAAAGCGTAAGATTTATAATATTTGGAGTCATATAGATGTTAGCACCTAAATAATTATACTTAGCTCATCGTTTAAAGTAGTATTTAAATTGCGGAGACAACTAAAAAAAATATTGGGAAGTAGGTTTTCTTAAAACAGATATAAAATCGTTTCTTTATGGAAACGATGGTCTCATCGGCAGATCAGCGCTGGAAGTCACCAGCATCACGCTGAGGTGAGGCCATTTCGTGGCACTTCATTCCTTTCTGTCTTGTTGTTGTTATGTGTATTTTGTCTTGCCTGTGTTCACGAATAAATGTTTCTTCTATCCAAAAATCGTATTTGCGACCCGTAAACCACGGGTAGTATTTAAATATCTCACTTCTAATATTTTCGAGCGAGTTGCAAGCGAGGGAAAGCGTACCAAATCATTTTATAATAAGTAAACAGCAAAAAGATCGTATGCTTGTTTGCCACCGACGTGGTATTAAAAAAATGCCATGATAATCGTATAGTATAATATTACAAGAGCAGAATTATTTTCTGCTAGCAAAAAGGAAATGAAATACAGTCCCAGAGGCATGCATCCCCAAGACACATGACTCGCTATCAAAACAGAAATAGGAAGAAGATGGACAACTTTTTACCGCCTGAATATTATGCAAAAATTTAGAAGATTATTTTGCTCATTAACATTATGCCAGCATAAGATTCGATATTATAAAATCTGCGGAATGATTTATGCCAAAGCATATTCTGAGTAAGGTTTTCCTGCCAAAAAAATTAATATTTCAGAGTGATGTTAAGACTGCGTATGGCCAGCCTTAGATTGGATAGAGTAAACGTCATGAAAGGTTAAATTAATTGTATAGACGAAGTTGCCAGCACCCCCAAACACCTAATTTCTTACCCATAAGTATAATATTTTGTCGACCGTTATATTTTATAAGAATCCTTTTTTTTATTAAAATGACAGCTCAGGTGATGAGTGCCGATGTATACATTTTAAATGTACTTTTTATGTTAATTTGCTATATAAATATTTTAAAAGAACTGTATATTTTATATTAATAGACAGCCGTTTTCCTATTAAACTGTATGTCTTAAATTGTTTCCAATATAATAATTCAGTTGCCAAATAAATAGTTGGTACTCGCGTCTGAATAAACAGTAGCCGTAATGACATTAAAATGCTACCTCATATTTAAATATTTTGAGGCCCCATTTTAGTCGCCAAACTATTATTTTTGATACCCATTTCTATGGTTATTTAGTCGCCCGGTTAAATACGTGCCAATCATAAATACAATGAATAATATCATATCTCAGTTTGGATTGATGGGAATCTGATTGATATTGACATATTTTTTACTTGTGAGATAGATAAATAAATCTAATACAATCAAAATATAATGATTGTGTTAAATGTGCGCCTTATTCTAGTCTACCTTTAGTACAATAAAGGTAAAAAAAATAAAACATAGTAGAAGGATAATGCACAGCCTACAGCCTAACCTAATTTGTTGAAACTAGAATGTTGAATTTCGAAATGCATTTCTTCCGATGTTGTTGAGCTCCATTCTACACTAATAAAGGAAGAATATGAAAGGAAAGAAATTCAACCATTCCCTGAGGATGTGAATGTTATATCAATTACGTGGACAGCCAAGATTTGCGGTTAGCAACTTATAACTTAAATTTAACATGAAATATACAACACAGCTGGGTACCAGAAGTATGTATCTGTTGTCCACAATTCTTTCTCTCATTTTGTTAATTTTATAGCGAAAAGCATCCGTTTGGTCGTGAATTTCATCCCACTTGGTTTTAAGTAGCTGTTTGAAAGTTTCGCTGTCGATATTTTTAATCTCTTGGGCACTGTCTGAACAATTTGAAGGAATTTTGATAGTAAACATTGTTAAGGAGTTAATTTTAAACAATGATAAGTATTTAAACTTATGAATAAATAATTATTTACAAATTTTACAAAGTTTACACCGAATCACTGTGGAAATAAAATGTCAGTGTCAACTGTCACTACTGTCAGTCAAGCTGTTTTTTTTTTTAATCTATTGGGAGCATTGGCAACTTGGCCATCAGCTCAAACATACAACAGAAGAAACAATTATAAGGTATAACAATTACTATGTTAAACAAAAAAGTAAATAATTGCACATATTGAAATGCTAAACTTATGCCAATTTAGTAACTACACAATACTCAAGCTCAGCTGTGCAGCCACAGCGTAGACAAAACTAGGCACATGCAAGGAATGAATAAAATATAGAAAATGGGGCGAAGCAGAGAGCATAATGGCCATAATGGGTGAAGTAAATGATAATTTGTAATATAAAAAGACCAGAAGATTTTTTAGAAATTAGTTACGATTTTTAATATTCATCCCTTTTTTGCTCTTAAAATATGAATTATACTCTGGCAGTGATGAAAAACAAACTTAAAAAATGCGGTCACAAAATTATCCTCCTAATAATAGATAATTAAAATAAAAACAACATTTAATCACAAATAGTTAGATTTTAATGTATTTGGATTTAACGGGTTATTCACATCATAGAGCAACAATATTTCCATAATTTTATGTGACATTGTAGCAGCATCATAAGAATTCATTTGTGACAGCTTTCTGTTGACAGCTCTGCCTATTCTCCCGTTTCTAGAATTGTCTAGACCGAAGGCATCGTTTTGGACTCCTTTGAATACAGTAACTAAGTTATTTGCTAGGGTTGTGCAGTTTGTGTTTGTTGTGGAACTATCCGAGGCTGCATCGTTGCCATCGCTACTCCATTCCTCTTCTTTTGTTGATATTACACTATTGTCCTGAAAAAAATTACACATTGTGAAAGGATTTCTTTTTACTATAATATTAAAGATGCCTTAGTGCTTATAAATAATGAATAATGCTCAAGTCCTCCAGTTTGAAGACATCATTTAGTAACTTATGTTACCATTCAGCACATAAATAAAAAGTTTTGGAAACCATAAATATCAAATCCAATGAATTACCATAAAAGATTGGTACTGTCGGAACTACTTTGGAAAAATAAAATCAAGGACAAAATATAGTGGGACTGATAAAGTCCATACAAAAAAGTGTACCCCTGAAATATGTGGGCCTTTTAAGGATAAAATTAGATGGCGCTGTTTCGCAGCCTGGAGGATTCTTATTATGAAGATTGTCAATCCTATATAAATCATCCTTGGTAAAACATACTTTTTTCTCAACATCATCCTCAAATTGGGCGACAACACTAGTAGACAAGTCGGCTTTGGCTCTCCTGTTCACCTTCATGAGGAACTGGCACGCCTCCCATAAAGGCCAGTTCACTTTATACTCCTGAAACAATTCAAAGGAGAAATACATTTAATTTTTTTCTGCTAATGTCTAAGTAAATAATACAAAGTATGTTTCAACACTACAAAAACAGTATAAGAATAGCCTGCATTCTTTAAAATTATATTTAATTTATTGGTGGTTTAGTCTGACAACTGGCCTTGTGAGAATGAGAAGTGACCCACCCCGCTTATTTGTTTATGAGTGTGCATGGGAAAATGTCCCACTTTGTTGATTGCTATAAAACCGCTTTGTCGCCTTAATGGTAACCAACAAAGTGGGTTGTTTTACTAAATACACTCACATTTATTGATATTTGCATAACTACTAGGTCTAGGTCAACTAGGTTAACACAACTAGGTCTGAACTTAATTGAACGGAATTAGTGACCTAAAACAAATAAAGTAATATCTAAGTAAGTAGTAGTCTGTATTCTATCAAAACACCATCAATCAGCGACAAAAAGGATATCTGTGAACGTAAACAAACGCTGTATTCACTTGCCTCGCCATCGCCTTTCATGCGACTGGCGGTAATTTTCCGCACATAATTAGCAAAAGTCGAGCGAATATTCGTCCACCGGTCTTTCACAGCTTGCCCCGTGAACTCGTTGCCGTATTTCTCTGCAAATTCTGCGTAAGTTCGGTCCCTACACTCCACGGAAGTGTATTTGGGGTGCTTCGGGTTCCAGATGTTGGGTTTACTCTGTATGTATTTTACTAATTTGAGGTTCATCCTTCGGGTCCAGAAGACCTTTTCTTTGGCAAAATCTGATATCATTTGTATTTATTATTGAATAAAAAAGGAAATAAACAAACTACATTTCGTCCCGTCAAAATATTTGTTGATTTAACATTGACAGCAAAAAAATATTGCCAGGTAAAAAAATAACAAACTGTTCGAGCCCTATTTAAAATTGTTGATATAAACTCACTGCGTAATTAAAGTCTGTTGAGCCATTTTCGCCACTAGAAAAAAAAGCGCAAGTTTTAAAAATGTAGGTGCGAATCCTATCGAACTCGCCATTCCACTGAAAATTGTAGTTGTTTTTAGTGAGAAACTTGTTTTACCGGCTATTATATTCAATATTATTTAATTTAATTTATAGACAATATCAAGGAAAACTTTTTGTAGTTTTCTTATATATTTATGTAGTTGTGAATAAAATGTAGTTAGATCTTAAATTTTAACCCATTTTCGGCACCTGTAAACAAAGAGTATATTATATAATGGTTACTTTATGAAGGCTGTAAAAGTTGAGTACCGCGTTTAGGTCACTTTCTTATCGTTACTTAAATGAAGTTAATTTGATTACCGCTGACAATAATCTAATTGACAGATTTAAGTGCTGAAGTAGAAAAAGATAACAGAATAATTTAAAATAGTATTATAAAATATAAAAATACCTATTCCCTACCTCAGATAGAAGAGAAAATTATGATTACAAAATGTAATTTTAAAATATAATAATTATACCTAATATCATTATCTAATGACTAATTTCATTTTATTAGATACAGCCAGCATCAACAGTAGCGGATCCAACAGTCAGTAGGTACCTATAGGTATGTATTTCAAAAATAATTACAATTCCGTAAAAGTACTAGGAACAATGACAAAAGGGTCGGTGGCAAACAACCATACGTCCCCTCACCCCAGTTGTTAGGTAACTAATCCTCTGAAGAGTCTGAGTCAGTAATTTATTTCATTGGTTTTTATCTTATTCCCATTCTCATATAAAGCAACTTTTACTTATATTAAACAAATAATAATATATTAAAGGACACTCACACGGAACAACCAATCCCCTAAAAAGATAAAAAGAACGATTCAACGTCTGCATCGTAAGGCCGAAACTCGGTATGCACGTGTATTTACCATCTCACATTAAAAAAAAGAGAACGGTAAAAAAACGTACACTGCTATCCAGTTTACGAGATAGTCGACCATGACCGGCGCGCGGCGGGCAACGGTACCGCGACCGCGGCGTGCGGCGTGCGGCGAGCGGGCCCGCGGGCCCGAGCTCGCTCAGTCGGCTGCGGACTGCGGCCTTCACCGCCATGGGTCGCTCCTTGCTCAAGACGTGCCACACGTTCGCCACCAACAATGTTCGATACGCGACCACCGGCTGCCCGTTTTCGAAACGGCAGCGCTCCCAAATAGCCCCCACCGCTGAGGTCAGCGAAGAAATTTTCGCCAACGCCAAACCTTACTCTGAGGTGCCGGGGCCTAAACCGATCCCGATTTTAGGGAATACGTGGCGAATGGTGCCCGTGATCGGGCAGTACGATATATCGGAGTTCGCGAAAGTGACGAAGTTGTTCCTGGACAAGTACGGGCGGATCGTGCGGCTGGGCGGGCTGGTCGGGCGGCCGGACCTGCTGTTCGTGTACGACGCGGACGAGATCGAGCGGTTGTACCGGCGGGAGGGCCCGACGCCGTTCCGGCCCGCCATGCCGTGCCTCGTCAAGTACAAGTCGGAGGTCAGGAAGGACTTCTTTGGGGACCTGCCGGGAGTCGTTGGGGTGTAAGTGTTTTTCATCTAATTTTAATTTTAGTTTACTTACTCCTTCTTTTTTATCCTTGTTTCCTCTCTGAATATGAGTGAATATTTCTACATAAATGTATTTTCACCACACCAACTGGTAAAGGCTGTCTTTGCTATTCGAAAACAGATAGCAAAATTGCATTTTATCCACAAGGGGGCAAAGTAATTTCATACAAATTTTAACACGATGTCTTAATCTGGCTGCTAGATTTTACCTATAAATGATGATTACGAATCATAAATATTGAATAAATTGATGGATTTGATTTATTTTGATGTTTTATAGTCAGTATTTTCGTGTTGGTGTGGTGAAAAATGTTGTGTTTCACTCTGTGCCAAAATTTGTTTAAAAACCTTCGTGCCTTGATACCCTCGCAACGCTCAAGATTCCACTTTTTGAATCACTCGCTACGCTCGCGGTTCAATATTGGAGTCTTTCGCTTGTTAAACAACTACTTTGCCCCCTTGTAAAACAAATAACTATTGTACACGGAACTATCCTGGGCAATTTGCTTAAAACTATACTCTTTGTTGTTCGATGGGGAAAGAGTGCCGAAAATGTTACATCCATCAACTACCTACCCAAAGGCAAATACTTACCTATTGGCAACTTGAAATAACATTTTTAAAATAATTAAAAATCATTAAACTTTTCTTCATTCCTACCGAATTCCGTTGTTCAATAGGTAGTTATTACATTATAAACTATTATTTCCCCATGACGACATCACATTAAATACCGTTACTAATGGTGCGCCGCTTCTTAATTTGAAACTTTCACTTTCCGCCCAGCAGACATTTTAAAATGATGACGTACTTAGGTAAGGTTTATTGTTTATTTATTACCGCGGTATAAATCTGCTTCACGATAAATTGCAATGGTCTTCGAAACTAAGGATAAATTAATAAATTGGTCGACTATTTCCTTTCCTTATTAGGTATAAAAATAATGTCCTATAAGGTCACATGGAGACACAGGGTTTTTTGACGGGATATACGAAACATTTTTCATCTTACCCCTTAAGAAAAACATTTGAATCTTATCCCATGTTACCTTACTTATATTATTTATCACATATTACCGTTAGACCATCAGTTTCATCCAATAGCCTCTCAAATAGTCGTTACATGCTGGCGGGTGCTGCCTCTGCGTGCGTCTCATTTTCATTTTCAGTGGTCAAAATGTATTTTTAAATTAAAGGAAAAATGGAAAATTTCACACCTCCGGCAGGACTCGAAATTGCCCCTGTACCTAAAATGAGTAATGATTTATGAATATTCACCTATCATCTCATCATATCTTCCCTTGACACACGTAAGTTGCATCGGCACGCAAGGTGCGGCCATTGAATGAACACTGAAACTAGTTAACTAACTACCTAACTTATTAACATGTGCTAGACCTTGGAAATGATTTAAAGGCCTTTATAAAAAATACTTTAAGGGAAGTTTAGCTTTATTTGATGATGGGTTTCATTGAAATAATGTTTGCTGTGCTTTTATCGCAGACTGTATTTTTTATGGAGGATAATCTCATTTAGTATAAAATAAGAAAAACTTAGAATAAAATTTACGAAATTACTTTCTTCGAACCGTTTTTGAAATAAATATCTATCAAGAGCCATTACCAGTAGGTGTGATAAAAGAGTCACTTCAGAAAATTATGTGTTTGTTAGCTTTGTTTAAACTCATTATATCCCCGTTAAACGAATAAATATACTCGACTCGATACAATGTTGTAAACAAACCTGCATCCACCTCTACACTGGAGGCACTTGATCGCCGGGAAAGTAGTCAGTGGCATGAGAAAGTCGACCGGCGGGTGAAATTGTAGCTTATACATACCATTAACAGATTTATAGAACTACACGATTAACCTATACTCGCCTTTAATATACTTACCGCATACACATATTGATAACTAACACGATCTCCACTCATAATTTTTAGAACTAAACGGGACTTCATCGCCAAAACCCAATCCGACCCAATAACCAAATGGGCCAGATGTAAACGTAATTGCGTTTTCACATTATCCGATCCGATATCGGATGTCGGACCGATATCCCATACATTACAGGCGCCAACTTGGATTTTTTCCATTGAAATCATTCGGACATCCGATATCGGATCAGATAATGTGAAAACGGACTTACGCGGTTAGGTCCCATTTAGTTCTAAAAATTACCACACACGAGTACTTAAAATTAGTTAAATAGTCCTATAGTCTGGCATTGCAACTAGGATCCTAAAAATGGTCTGTAGTTAGTATTAAGATGATCCATGGTTTTTATCTCATGTTTAAAATAA
Organism: Leguminivora glycinivorella; assembly: GCF_023078275.1. NCBI lineage: Eukaryota > Metazoa > Arthropoda > Insecta > Lepidoptera > Tortricidae > Leguminivora > Leguminivora glycinivorella. The sequence continues at coordinate 212,892 of NC_062988.1, read as the reverse complement.
GCTTGCTGTTTTATTTATGGTCACAAATACAAACAAACATAGGTACATAGAACCACGGAAGTAGCATAGAACAAAGAAAAGTCTAAAGTGACGTTTCTTCAAAATTGTAATATTTTTATTTGCTAGAAATGTAGTTCATAAATTAGGTAAGGTTTACTCGGCTAATTCCGAAATTCGGGATATTCCGAAAATTACTAATATCTACTAAACGCGGCTACATAATTTGCTCTGGCAACGCACCCTATGACGTTCAAGTATCTCCCTCCCAGCGTAAGTTGGCTCGAGACGCTAGCGGCGAAACTACGCTTGTGGCGCATCAGATTAGTGAGCGAGTGAAAAATTCCCGCTTTTTTGTCATTCGGAATTAGACGACCATCGCTAACTCTGTACTTTGGTGAGTAAATGAATTGACTGCCTTTGTGTTTGAGAGATTTTCGTATTTTAGCCATTTTAAATCGGCTTAAACTATTCTAGCTTGTATTTTATTACATTTTCAGATTTACCCGAAGTGGGGAATTCCGTGTCACAAAGTGTACCGGAATTACCCGACCTTGTTTTCTCTAAGTAATAGCCAGTGGTTCTCAAACAAACAAAATTAAGTTCTTTTGTTATTCGGATATAACGATTCTAAAATATGTACATTTGCCTTCAGGTCCGTTCGGTGAATTTCAACGAAGCACGTGTGTCATCAACATGGATTGATAAAGGCCTTCCACCTAAGCTTATGTGCATTACTTGCTTTTTTTTAAAGGTTAAAGACTAAGCCTTTAATATGTGGATTTTTATTAAGTAGGTAGGTACATTATCATAAGGCGACCCCTTGGAAACTATTGATGGTGGATATAAATGTGTCATTAAAGTTTGAGTACCACAGATTCCTGATCGGGTAAATCCGAAATAAAAGCTTGATAAACACATGTATAAGTACTCCTATACGCCAAATCGAGTAAAAAGAGCCGGGAGGGTAATTTCAATCAAAAAAGTAATATGTTTCTTATGCAACATACACATAAAACTCGTTTCCAAGTGTATTCGGATTTACCCGAACCAATTCGGAATTGCACCTTTGCAACGAAAAAACAAACTAGATTTGAAATGCTTGTGATTGATGATTTTAAAAATCTTACATTATTTATGAAAAATTCTGTAATCCATTGTTAGGCTATTCCATCTAGTAAGTAATTCACTATTTCCGTCTAAGAACTTTGCTATACTGACTGGTTCATGGAAACACATACCTTATCAACTAGTGCAAAAATCATTCGGAATTACCCTAGTGCACCTTAACATTTTGATATTGACATATCCGATTCATATCGCGGCTAGATCTAATATTTCATGTATATTAAACTTTGAACCGCGGCTTCTCCTTACCGATTTAATCATGATTTAACATCTATTAATATCTAACAAAGATGTGTAAAGCGAGTTAACCAATAAATACTAATTTTGCACCAAACACGAAGCAACGCATAATTATTACGTTCGGTTCATTGTTTTGTTTAGTAACTTTAACAATGAGTAGCTCTTAACAATAGGATACTTGACCCTTTTTAGGGTTCCGTAGTCAACTAGGAACCCTTATAGTTTCGCCATGTCTGTCCGTCCGTCCGTCCGTCCGTCCGTCCGTCCGTCCGCAGATAATCGCAGTAACCGTAAGCACCAGAAAGCTGAAATTGTGTACCAATATGTATATCAATCACGCCAACAAAGTGCAAAAATAAAAAATGGAAAAAAATGTTTTATTAGGGTACCCCCCCCCTACATGTAAAGTGGGGGCTGATATTTTTTTTCATTCCAAGCCCAACGTGTGATATATTTTTGGATAGTTATTTAAAAATGAATAAAGGTTTACTAAGATCGTTTTTTGATAATGTTAATATTTTCGGAAATAATCGCTCCTAAAGGAAAAAAAAGTGCGTCCCCCCCCTCTAACTTTGAACCATATGTTTAAAAAATATGAAAAAAATCACAAAAGTAGAACTTTAAAGACTTTCTAGGAAAATTATTTTCAACTTGATAGGTTCAGTAGTTTTTGAGAAAAATACGGAAAACTACGGAACCCTACACTGAGCGTGGCCCGACACGCTCTTGGCCGGTTTTTTAAAGTCTGTCTTATATGATTAATTACTGTCCAATTAACCGAAATAAAATATTGCCATATTTTAATCATCATCCTCATCATCCTCCTTGCGTTATCCCGGCATTTGCCACGGCTCACGGGAGCTTGAGGGTCCGCTTTGACAACTAATCCCAAGATTTAAGTAGGCACTAGTTTTACGAAAGCGACTGCCATCTGACCTTCTAACCCGAAGGATAACTAGGCCTTATTGGAATTAGTCCGGTTTCCTCACGATGTTTTCCTTCACCGAAAAGCGACTGGCAAATATCAAATGACATTTCGCACATAAGAACCGAAAAACTCATTGGTACGAGGCGGGGTTCGAACCCGCGACCTCAGGATCGAAAGTCGCACGCCTTTGCCGCTAGGCCACCAGCGCATATTGTCATATTTTAATATGACCTAAAAACAGCAAAAAAAATATTTTGAAGTATACTTTTACGTAATTAGGCGAAAACAACACAGTCATGTTACTCTATTATCTGTGCATCAGGGCATTCTAGTCGAAAACAATATTTTCTGACTTTTGCGTATGAGGATAAAGTTCATTATGTCAGTGATTGTTTTGACATGAAGTAAGTTCGAATTCGATGACGTCACTACATCGCTGACAGCGTTTTCAGTGGCCTAAATAATAATAAAAATACTTACACACATTTTTAATCGAAAATCATACACCTTTAATACCTTTGGTTTGACTATTAATTTTTGAATGGGGAAGGAAAGAACAACGAACAAGAGCGGTCAACGCGTCATTGGCATTCTGCAAAGTAAAAACTGGCTAACTTTAAATGCAATAATGCAAATAGTTTCAGTATAATCTGAAAATATGGTTGGTGTTTGAAATTAACTTCAGTTTAAATAATATATTTAAGCATTTAATTCTGGCCTTCACTCCTCGCACGCCGCGCCGCATAATCTTAGATAACTTGTCGGTGTAGCAGAAATGCTGCATCATTGTATGTACTATCAGCTGCAAAAGTGCATGGAGAAATTATGAATAAATTCATTGATAAATTCGCCATGCACTTTTGCAGCTGATAGTACATACAAATACGGAGCTTCTACTATATATGTTACTCGATAGCGTAAACGTTTATCAATGGAAATAGTAACATTACGATAAAAGTGCGAAAAAAAGAAAGTTCGAAACGAGCGGCGACAAATTAAAACACGGCCGAAGGGAGTGTTTTAAATCGACACGAGTTACGAATTTCCTTTTCGCACGTGTCAGTATCAGTAATTTATTGCATGGCTATGGCTATTAATTACAGGGGTAAGGGCACTGCAAATTTATATCCTTAGCCAGCTTACGACGTTTTTTCGTACAGATGGACTACTGAAAAACGTCGTACGATACACGTGTGAAAACGGAATTCGTAACTTGTTTCGATTTAAAACACTCCCTTTATCGGCACTCGTTTCGAATCTCCTCTTTTCCGCACTTGTACTGTAATATACTGCACTAGGTATAGGTATATTTTGTGCACAAACGTCAACTAATGCACATGATCTGATAACAGAGGTAACACTTAGCTAGTCGATGCTAAACATGCTAAATTCGCTGACAGTGACATGCATTGATACCTACTTACCTAGATGTAGTAGATAATATGTAAGTAGGTGCTAGTCGTGTTAGTTTTGGTTTTATCGACTAGTGTCTGTGTAGTTACTAGTTAGCAGGTTTTATTTGCTTTAGGAGATACTTGTGTTAATGATGTTGACATTGGTGATGAGTTTCAAGGTAGTTACTAATAATAAATGAGTCGAGGATGGGCCACGGACTCCTCGGACAATCATTATTTTTCACTTCACCCATTCTGAAAGGGGGTATTTCAAGAAGGGATCAATGTGCCACTTTTATTACCTGCTAGGGCTGTTATAGGAGGGAAGAAAAGTGACGATTTTTGTTTAAATATGTGCACTTTTTTGTATTTTGCAAGACATTATTTAGGTTATTTAAATAATATTTTAAAAAATAATTTAATAATTCCTCATACTCGTAAATACTATAAATAGTGATGTGAAAAGCACTGTGTCATATGGTAGCAAATTTACTTCCATCTTGGAGCTCTTGAATCCCTTACTACGCAAATAAACTTTATGGATACCAAAGTTAGCATAACATTACAATTTATTGAAACCACAACAATTTTACGTCGCTTAATTTGACAATTTTTATGATATTCCTTAACGAATATCATGTTCAGGTTCACGAGGATTAACGGAGTCGTCTTCTTACTAGAGATTATAAACCTAGGTCTCAGTTTAAGTTAAGTTTGTCTTAACGGTAATAGACGCTAATAGCCAGAAGTTTTTTGGCCAAACCAGTGCATTGATGACCAAACGGGTTCTAAAGTTGTTTTCGTGTTTCTTTTCTATTTCGAACAAAGTCTGACCTTTTAATACCTATTGTGATCTTCACTCCTTAAAAATATAGATTCCATGTGCAAATTCATTCGCTTTTACTAAAAAACACCATGTAAAAAACTAAAATAAATTTTGCTTTTGACTGCTCAGAAATCTCAGAATCGTGAGCCAAGCGCACACCAACAATAAACTGTGTTAAAATACCACAACACTGCAGATGGTCAAGTTCTACATAAATGTTACTCGTAGGTAGTTCTGACTGTAAAGTCACTGCACAGAGTGCGTCCATGTCCATACCCAAGGTCAGCGCCAGTCATTGAAAGTGAGTTCTCACAATTTACCTTCGCTAATAGGCTGACTGTTTTGTTTCTTTCGTTGTTATGTTTATGTCAGACCTAGACGAGCATGGTCTTGAAACTAATCAGCATCCGTTGAAGTGTGAGCCACTACGATGAATTTTTGACGTTTTAAAATAGGGGCTTGATAGCCTAAACGTCACGCAAACAGGGTGCATTGGGGTAATTTTGAAAGTCGTCTAATTTTGAAAGTCACATAAAAATCACCATTATTTCCATCATATTTCAAGATTCCCCTTTCGAAATTATCCGAGCATTTCCGTGATTCAAAATTAAACCAATTACTTAGTATTTTTTTGCTCCTCCATGTCGCATCCGTCAACGGCGACCTTTACAACTTTCTCTGATGAGCACGTACTTATATGACTCGCAAAACCGATCTTCGTTTTAAATATTCGGTCGCACTGTGCGCAATAAAGCCCCTTGGTCGTTAATGTATATGCGTAGGACAGTTTAGGGTGAGACTTCCATTGAAGGCGCTTTTAGTTCAGGTTCTCCAGTCGAGCTTCCTCAAAGGCAGCTACACCTTTCCTACTTTACGGCGCCATTCTGATCTCTGAACCGCAAGCTCCTCCCAACGTTTACATGAGATGTTGCAAGCTTTAAGAAGCCGACTCCATACTAGCTGAGCTTTTACCGGGAATTTACTAGTTGTAGGTATATAAGCCGGCGAATTTCCGAACCCTATGCCAGGTCGGACATCAAACTAATGGAGTTACTTCAAATGCCTTAGACAAGTTGAGAGTCTCGAGACAGTGGTTCACGGACCAGCGGTTGATCACTGCCAAGACAAGTGCGTAGGAAGGCCAATGCTCCACAATGTTGTCATCGCGTGCGCAGCCGCGATATGTGGCCCACATGGCAAGCAGGGCGTGGCGAAAGCGTCACCCATCTCGCGTGCTATCGCCGCGCCGTGATCGTGACGAGCACGCATAACTGCCGCCGGCGTAGCTGAAATGACGATCGTTGACGCTAGACGCCGATCGAAAAGCAGTCAGACTCTGTCACGCCATCGCGGAAGAGCGATAGAGATATATAGCTATAACTACAATGTTATCGTAAGCGTGTGTGCATTTGGCTGCGTAAAACGAATTGACAATCGTTGATACCTACGTGGTGTTGGAAACACAGTCTGGCTCTGTCGTGTCACTAGGAAGAGCGATAGGGAGAGCTAGCTTCGATACGCTTACGAAGCGTCAACAATTATAAAATTGGCTACAGGCCCGTTGGACCTATTTGGTGGTAAGAGAGTTGGGTGCGGGGTGACAGTATGTACTTAAACAAGAAGGTAGTGGATTAACGCTTGGTTCTCTTTCTTTAGCCATATTCTTTAATATTAAGAATCGTAAGTATCGTGACCTATTTTTGGCATCATTTTCAAATAAATGTCTCACGTCTCTCTCTCTCTCTCTCTATGAACTAACATAAATATTGCATCTTTGCGGCATTTTGCAAATTTTCCAAAAACTTGATCAGAAAAAATCTATTTAATCATAGACCATATGGTAATAAAAGGTGGAGGATTGAGATCTACAGCCTCTGCTCTCGTAGGTATTGAAACTGATACTGATACTTCGGTCAACTGAAGGACATGGAATCTGATGGCTTTCATTTCAAGAACAACGAACGCTTTAAAATTAACCTTGATTATGTCATCTGCTTATAAAATAAATGTCAAAGAATGCTGACATTTTCTTCATAACGCATTACGTCTTCTGACATCATGAAATCGTTTTAAAAAAATTGGAAAAAACATGTCAGGTTAGTGATAAGTGACAACCCTAGCGACCTTGTAGTAACGGTTTTTTTACCGGTTGCCCTTCTTTATTTGGAGAGATTTTATTCTTCAATGTTTGAATAAGAATAGCACCTTATGAATTTTAAATAAGTGGCGGTACGGTAATGACTAATCAACACTGATTTTGTGGTTTTCCGATTTTCTTTTGTTTAATTATGTGAGAAGAATGTATTTAACTAATTAATGAAACTTAGTTTAAGGTACTATCTGTAAGTATGTATTAATGTAGGGGTACCTATATTCTTATTCAAAATGTACCTACATTTTATTTTAGTGTTTCGAAAAGAGGCACTTTCTTCTCTGATAGGAGGGAGCAAAGTTGCACTTTTCCTTCCGGCTAATAGAGTAGGAGTGCAAATGCAAACGTATGTCGTTAGATGTTAAGTTCTACCAATTTTATCTTTTTTTTTGCAGGATAGTACCTATAATAATTTATTTTATATAATCCTCACTCCGCTAAGACAGTTGCAAAACCGCCGGTTAATCTTAGATGGCCCGACGTTTCGCAACGGCGCCGTAAATGCTGAGGACATTGGCACATGTTGTAGGTATACGGTCGAGAAACTTAATGTAATCAGTATGAGCGTGATACTTATGTACTTTTGGTATTATAGAATTAAATGGGGCGAGAAAACAGGAAAGGAGAAAAAGGAAGAAACAAAAGTTCCTAAAAAATCTTTCTCCCAATAATTAGCACATTCTTGCAATTTTTTTTAATGGAACTGCAAATACTAAACGCAGTTTTTGAAAAAAATATCGTTGATTCGAACCTTAAACGGTATACAATGTATATGTTGTGGGTATACATTCATTACACATAAACTCAGCGTTCCCTTGAGGCAGAGATGTTTCAATCAAGTATTCGAGTCATAAGAATGTGGGAATGATACGTGACTGAAGTGTAAAGAGCAGAATCCTTGTTGAATGAACATGTATGTGTACATGTATTCGAACGGCCTTTTATGTTCAATACCGGCGGCGAACGAGCTTCGCTCATAGTTTGAAAACTCGACAATTCGCGTTTCCAGGGACCTAATACTAAGCTAGATAGATTTTTCACCCCTGAAAACCCCCACATAACAAACAGCGAAATCGTTAGAGCTTTTTCCAAGATCGTTGATAAATAAATGTTCAGATAATCGTTATATAGAACAAGGTGAATTATGGGCATAAGCCCGAATGTCATTAGTGGTAGTTGAAGCGGAATTCAAAATTACATTAATCGTTGATTCGCTCGTGGACACTGCGGGCATGTGAGTACACCATTATTAAGGTTATACCTATTGTATTGCCGCAGGAGTACTCTTTATTATACTATGCCACAGGTGAGCAGTTACTCTAAAATGTATTTTTACTAAATAGGCTTGTGCGACTCTTAACCTTCTTTGTCTTATTCTCTTGTCATGTCAGAATAGGCGTGGTAGAATAGTTTTACGGCCTTTTTAATGTTTCTCGCCATGTTTCTATATTATGTAATACCACAGTATAATAAAGAGTACTATCGTACGATATGATATTACGTTGCGTACACCCAGATTTAAAAGTTGGCCCGAAGAAAGCCTTCATTTGGTCGGTCCATGTGGCTCTTATAATACACAAATAAGAACGATGAATGCTTTGATATAGAGTGAGATAGGTCCGGTACGAGTAGGTATGTAGTGTTTATTCTACGTAACATTTGTTTGAGTATTTGCTGAACACACTTCGCAAGTCAATAGCAGTGTTAGACTTTATGATTGTTATTGACTATGCTTTCGCGACACTGAGAAAATAATCTCGAATTTGGTTAGTAGATCGGATAATGTGAATACACACTTATGTATGCTGTCTTGAAAAGGGCATGCTGGTGGGAATTGAGTGTTTTGCACGTCTAACCATTCCATCTTAGATCTGTTTAGGTACATACTCGTATGTACAGTCGAGTTCATTTATATACACGTACATATAGTTTGTCCGGCGGGCTAAGGCAAAAGAGCCATAAAATTAAGATAATTAGTTAATCAATTTTAGAAATAGCTTAAGTCATTCATTACATGTACAAAAAGCTAACGTAATAATATGTGTTAAGGTTCAATGTCAAATGAACGTCACTAAAATTGTAATAGCAATAAAAAATATTGGAGGGTAGGGTTGCCACTGTGCCACCATCGGGAGTGTCGTACTAGGACCAATGTATGTAGTAGGAAATGTGTTCATTTTAATATGACTATTTGTCAGTAAAAGATAATTCGTGAAGTGAATCAATATATTTTATTGAAACTTACCTATCACTTGACAATTATATGAGGATGGATGGACATAGTTAAACCACGGAACGGGAAAATTCTACTGGAAAATTTGAACACGTGGGAATGTGAAGTCCGGTTAAATTACTTTACACCTATGAATTGCATGGCCACGGCATGTAGTGTATGTAACAAGTATGTTACTTGTACATACTTGCTGAATATATATGAAGACCTATGTGACCTATTATTAGCCTATTATTCCTCAGTATTTAAACTAATTTAGTCCTGAATGAATGTTTGCTTACTATACGCCAGTCTATACAATAGGATTGATATAAAAAATGTTGTGTTATTTTGTTTACTTGTGACAACCCTATACAGGATTAAATTTATTTTGTTCGCCAGACACAATCACTTCTTTCCATCACTTTAACCTTTATGTTTACTGTGTTTCGGGTCAAAACTGTATCCTCCGTATTACAACTTCTTACCTTTTGCAAATAATAATGCTACAATATTATAACGAGTTTTAATAGTTTTATGGCTTTTCTGCCTTACAGAAACGGAACGACATACATACATAATATCACGCCTGTATCCCACAAAGGGGTAGGCGGAGCACATGAACTAGGTACTAAGTTTCAGTGCCACTCTTGGCAAAAAGAGGTTGAAAGAAATCCAAATTGTGACATTGCAGTGGCAGGTTGCCAGCCTCCCGCCTACGCCACAATTTAACACATATCCCACAGTCTCCTACTTCTACGACACCCACGGGAAGAAAGGGGGTGGTGAAATTCACCTTATTGCATAGAGTTAAGGTGAAGAAATGTACACATATTTATGAACTCGACTGTACTTACTTACATATGAAAGTGGTGGGTTCCTTAACTACTTACTGTCAGTTGATGATAAATAAACGTGGAAGCAAATAAATATTATTACACCTTTATACACATGTATTGTAGGTAGGTATATACATATATAAAAACTTCCTAAATTTTAAAGTAGCGTTTACACATAAAATATAAGCCAGGTAACGATAAGGATGTGTCAGTGTTTACAAAACTACAATATCCATGAACACATCTCCATTCAAGTTGTAAGTAATGTATGTTCAACGTGTTAACAAAAGGTACCTTGAAGTACATACCGACGTATATGGAATTTCCGACATGGACAAGTCAAACATATAAATGACCATCACGGGGTGAACGCAAACATCGCTCGACGAATACATAATAAGAAGTTGACTTATAGGTAGGTATATATTTGTCTGTAAGAATACATGGCGTACGGGCACGGCAGATATGGTATCAGTTAAAAAATAATAATAATAATAAAGCCATTTATTCCCACAAAAACATTATAAAATATGCAAAAAAAAAAATAGTATTAAAAAAATTACAATTTAAGATCGGCAAAATAGTCATTTCTGAAATTATACATTTTTAAATAATTTAAAATAAATTAAATTGTTTTATCAATATTTTTTACTAAAAATTTACAACTTTCTCGTATGATACGAGAACTTCGAAAGTGAATAATAAATAAATTAAAATTTAAGCAAATTATTTCCTTTAAATTAGTACAATTATCTAAATTTTTGGAATTATAATATTATACATCGTTTTTGGGACCCAATTTTGGGTAAAAGCCTCCTCCATACATGACCACGATTTTCTATTCTGAGCGAGTCTAGTCCAGGTACCACCGGCGAAGTCTTCGATGTCGTCTCTCCAGCGTCGGCGCGGATGACCCCTGCGGGTTCTGCGGCGCGACTCATAAAAAAATAAGTGCTTTGTAAATACCAACTGTCTTTTATTTAGCAAAGGCACCTAAATCTTCAAGAGTTTATTTTTCACAGCACCATTCCGGGAAGCGGCTTTTTAATCACTGGTGGGAGGGAGAAGAGTGACACCTTTTCTCCCTGCAATAATTCTTACTCCTTACTACGATGATGGTGATGGCGTGTTACAAGGCCGTTTTCACATTATACGATCCGATATCTGATCGGATAATGTATAACGCACATAAGTATTAACGTTATTGTATAGACTCGTGGATCCCACAGTCAAACTGTGTAAACAGTTTTGGGGGACGTTGTATTTATTTTTATGTTCATGTAAGATGCTTATTCAATAAACAATAAACAACAAAAAAAAACTAAATCACACGGTTGCAAAATTATTCTCACTTTTGGTACACTTGAATCATCCACTATTATGCTTCAGTATAAAATTATAAAAATCTTCGTTTCATTCAGGATTTAATAAACGCCCTTGCTTAAAATACACCATTTTGCTCCCAATTGTATTACTTAAGTCGCGCAATATGCCGTCCCGCACTCCTCGCTGGCCCCACAGAATACCAGCGCCGTTGGCAACGCCTAGTCGTGCCAACTGCATTGCTGAGTGGAGACCATTTCAGCTTCACATATTCTTTTCATCTGTTTGTATTGTTTTCTTCTTCTAGATTTTATAATTGTTTCTTTGTACTTTATTTGTTATTATGTAATGCAATAATGTGTGTTGCCTGAATAAACATTATTCTATTCTATTCTATTCTTTGTTTGTGACACAATCTACTATTTTCATCTTTTCGCCCGCTCAGTGAGCTAACTACAACTTTGCCTAACCTTGACCACCCTCCATCGCTCCAGGCACGGCGAGAAATGGCGTCAGTTCCGCTCGAAGGTGCAGCGCCCGATCCTCCAGCCGCAGACGGTGAAGAAGTACGTGGCTCCCATTGAGACCGTCACCGAAGACTTCATCCAGTACATGGAGAACGCCCGGGACGAGCAGGGGGACCTGCCGCATGAGTTCGACAACGACATACATCGCTGGTCTTTGGAATGTGAGTACTTTGAACTCTTGAATCGTTTAACATAGGTTTTTTTTAATTAATTGATGTTGTGAGGGATAAAGTGACACTTTTCTCTTCAAAAGTAACATGTTTTCTTTTTTGATTACAATTGTTTTCAAATATCAAATGAAACAATAAATCTATATAGATTTATTGTTTCATTTGATATTTGCCAGTCGCTTTTCGGTGAAGGAAAACATCGTGAGGAAACCGGACTAATTCCAATATTTTAGTTACCCTTGGGGTTGAAAGGTCAGATGGCAGTCGCTTTCGTAAAACTGGTGCCTACGCCACATCTTGGTATTAGTTGTCAAAGCGGACCTCAGGCTCCCATGAGCCGTGGCAAATGCCGGGATAAACGTAAGGAGGATGTTGGATTGTTTTAGATTTAATGATATAATTTGTCTGGTTGAGGTAACTGGTGACCGAAGAGCTGGCGACTTCCTCGCACAACGTACATATCAGCAATGCGATACAGCGAGGAAATGTCGCCAGTATCTACCAAGGACAATGCCTCAAGAGCCTATTTTAAACATTAGCTAGCTTTTAAGTTTAGTCTTAGTTTCTTATAATTATGTAAATATGTTCATGTAAATAAAGATTGTGTCTTTTGCATAATAATGTTCACATAAGTAAGTAGGTACTACCAGACATAATTATGCAACTCCGTATAGACGGACAAAGTCTAAGAAAAAATCGTACCTCAAAGCTCTAGAGAAAAAGGTACGGTGGCCTAGATGGCGTTACACCTTTGGGGAACGCTCGGCTAGATGGCGCTAATATTAATATTTGACATTTTAACACATATCAAGCTAACAATATGGGCCAAATTGTCAAAACTGTAGGCCTAGCACATGATGGCCGCGGGAGTATGTCGCCGCGAGATAGACTACCCGTCCTTATGTCATTAATACAGTTAGAAGAAGACGTGGCATCTATCTCGCGGCGACATACTCCCGCGGCCATCATGTGCTAGGCCTACTGAGGTTCAAAAGTTTTAAGCTTGTGTCGAGAGATGACAGTCTATTATATGCACTGTGATTACACATTTTACTTTGACAGTAACTCTATAATACTCGATCTTCTTTGGTACTACTTATCAGATGGCAGCAAATTAATCACGACCTTTGGCGTTAACATCTGAATCCCTCACTACGCTCAAGATTCGATTATAAAATCCTTTGCTTCGTTTAGGATTAAATTGTACGCCTCAGCAGTAAATATATAATTTTACACCTTCTATTGTTATTTATGTAACAGGAGCATTTCTAATATGTCAAAAAAATGTGACACACCAACAAGTTTTTTTTTACAATCTCATGACTTACTTTACGCATTAAGTTGATAACAGCGCCATCTACATTCCAGGCATCGGACGAGTGGCACTGGACACGCGGCTCGGCTGCCTGTCCTCCGAGCTGGCCAAAGACTCGCAGCCGCAGCGCATCATAGACGCGGCCAAGTTCGCACTGAGGAACGTCGCGGTGTTGGAGCTCAAGGCGCCCTACTGGCGGTACATACCCACGCCGCTGTGGACCAAATACGTTAACAATATGAACTTCTTTGTCGAGTAAGTGTCTAATTTATATGCCTTTCATAAGCATATGATTCGGTCAAGTTGTGTTGGAATGTATGGGAAATTAAAAAAAAAACCAGCTAAACTTGAATGTAGGTAGTTCATGTATGGTACCTGAGGGTATAGTGCTTTGCGCACACTAGCGCCCCCTACCGCCCCCCTGCCGCAACACACCCTTTTAGCACGAAATAGGTCCTGGTTTACGGGTTTTCTTCATTTTTGTATTAGAGAGAATTAATTCTTATTAAATTTTGAACAAAAAAGGTCATGTGCATTTTTTTGTAGCATACCAAAAAATATTATATTTTATGACCTCTTTTTCCTAAAAATTAAAATGTATACTTTCCGGGGGAGTGGGAGCGGACGCTAGTGTGCGCAAAGCACCTTACCCTAAGGTATTAAACCGCATTTCTTTAAAGGGTACTCTGCTTTGAGAGCAATAAGCACCATTTTACCAGAATTCCTGTGGGAATTGCCTTGACCTCGATTTCATTTCTCTTGCAGGTTATGCTCAAAGTACATAAACGAAGCCCTGGAAAGGCTAAAGACGAAGAAGGTGACTTCGGAGAACGACTTATCCCTGCTGGAGCGAGTGCTGGCCAGCGAGGGCGACCCCAAGATCGCCACCATCATGGCGCTCGACCTCATCCTGGTGGGGATTGACACGGTGAGTTAGCTTTCTTGGCACCTTAGAAAAGCAATACCTATGGTAAACTTCGATTATTAAGTAGAGATGTATAAAAAAGTATTTTATAAATTTGTAAGTAATAATATAAGTTTGTACCTATGTTTGTACTTATAGGGGTCATATCTTGCGAGTTTCATCACTTTCATCTGATCCGTTTTCTGGATTAAGCTAAAAATAAACATACATAATGTGACTATGGCACCATCGAGCTGGTCAGTTAAAAGAGAAAATAGGTGGTGATTGGAACTCTATGAGAAGGCAACATAATTGTGTTTGGGATTTTTACCGATATGAATTATGCCAGAGCAAACAAAAGTACAGTAAGCAATCACAAATGTTTCTTTTTGCCAAAAACCTATCCATGTAATTATTTTCATATCCATTAGTGTTGAAATATATGGGCCTCTATTCCAGATATCGATGGCCGTATGTTCAATCCTGTACCAGGCAGCCACGCGCCTGCCGCAGCAGGAGAAGATGGCGGCCGAGATCGCGCGAGTGTTCCCCGATCCTAGCAAACCTATCAATTATGCTGACCTGGACAAGCTGCACTACACCAAGGCTTTCGTTAGAGAAGTTTTTAGGTATGTTCTAATACCTACTATTTTAGGCGTTATTGTCTAGTATCTAAATTAAATGTCTGTGTAGCGACACTAGCGACAAAATATTTATATCTTTTTAAAAAATAACTTTAAAAAAAGGCCATCAACAATATACCTACCTAATCTAAGCTAATTCTGCACTAAATTGGATAATTTTCTGTTCTTGTAACAGTTCCAGTAAATGCATTTTCAATGTTGTCGAGTTGAGATTTTTTCCTTAAAACATATAAAACAATGTTTCATTGTCTTTTTATTTGTATTTTTGCAGGATGTATTCAACTGTCATCGGCAATGGACGTACTTTGCAAGAAGACGATGTCATTTGCGGATACCATATTCCTAAGGGAGTAAGTATTTCACTTCAATGTCTTCAATCATACTATTCAGGCATACCTACTAATCGGGTAAATAAAGCACAAAACTAAAATATATAAAACTTAAGTACGCAAACAAATGAAATAAAGTTCAAAATCATATGGGAAATATAATCCCCAAATAATAAAGGCTTGAATACCTATTTGTAAAAATAGCAAACTGAATGTTTGGGGATTCACCAACCCCCATATATATCCCTTGTAGTAAGACGTAGCCTTTAACTACCTTCTAGTATCGCAAGACATAAACTTAGCCTCAGGAGCTTGAGGAATTCGTTTTTATCTTGAAACTTACTAATTCGCATCATTAATTTCCAGGTCCAAGTGGTGTTCCCCACCATAGTGACGGGCAACATGGAGCAGTTCGTGTCCAACCCCCTGGAGTTCAAGCCCGAGCGCTGGCTGGAGGGCGACGGGCGGCTGCACTCCTTCGCTTCCCTGCCCTACGGCTTCGGAGCCAGGATCTGCCTCGGCCGGCGCTTCGCGGACCTGGAGATACAAGTGCTGCTGGCCAAGGTACTATTGCAACAAATGTAGCAGATATCTGGAGTTCATCTTTAACTTGATGAAGTTAAAGCCCGAAAGCTGGAAGGAGACGATGTAAGAGCTATTCCTTCACTTTCCTATCTTATAGTTATGGAGCCAGGGTCTGCCTTTTTTGTATGTCAGGAATTTCTTCTCTACAAGTCGCAAGTCTCAACCGATCCTCGTGAAATTTTGTGATCATTTATACTTAATTGTGTAGCTAACAAGTATTATTGTCCTCCAGCTGCTCCGGCGCTACCGGCTGGAGTACCACCACGAGCCGCTGGACTACGCCGTCACGTTCATGTACGCGCCGGAGGGCCCGCTGCGCCTGCGCATGCTCCCGCGGTAGACACCACGCGGATCCAGGGGGCAGGGGGGACAGGGGCCTGGAGCCTGGGCTGCGCACACATCGACCATGTGACTCCCCGAGTACGAAGTACGAAGCTGGATCCGCCCTCGATAGACACTGCCTCCAACTGCAGGACAAATCAAACTATTGCATCAAGTATTCTTTGATTTGTTCTTTAAGTTGTCACATTATAATATGAATAAAATTATAAACTGAAATAGATTCACATTAAAGTATAACCTGGCAAAGAAATATAGAAATTAATAAGTGGAACCATCGTCGTGTCATCCATCATTTTAAATCAATATGTTTGATAAAAGGGGACGACACTATGATGTTGCCATTTTTTATTTTCTAAGTACTCTTTTTCTAATAAACTGTGAAAGCGACCAAGTCGAGTTTGGAATCGTACCCGGGACTTATACTTACGCGGTTAACGTCCTTGCTGTACCACCCCACCGCCAACATACGCCAAATACTTTTCTATTGGATGATCTACTGACGACGTGAAAGACGTTAGACGCGTAATCTCAATACTTAGGTTCGATTTCCGGCTCGGCAACTGGCTGTTAGTAGACCTTATGTACTTGTAATAAGGCTCACGAATGGTTTAGTGTGTTGGTTACCCATACAATTCTAATACTTAAGTTAATGTTAGAGTCATATGTGAGTGTGTTTAGTAAAACGTCCCACTTGGTCGGTTACCATTAAGGCGAGATAAATAAATAAATAACAACTACGCCAGACCGGTCGCAAATTTACTTGTATTTATATGAATAAACTGACAAAGCAGCTTTTTATAGCAATCGACAAAGTGGGACGTTTTCTCACACTCACATATAAGCTGTAAGCTCACAGTTCATCGATGTTCTTAAGAGTTATAAATACCGGAGCGGGCAAATAATACACTTTAGCCTCTAACTTTTTTGAACAGGATACCTGAAATGACTAAATACATATAACTAGGCTAATATAGATACAGAAAAAAGTGCAATAGATCACACGTTGTAGTTTGTAATCATTAGATTACAGTAGATACTTACATACATAGGTATATAATCTTTTTAATAATGATTATAAAAGATCCACCGAATACCGAGCCTTATGTGTTATCAATGTCATCATACCTCTTTTTACGATAACATAGTTATTAACATGAAGAATAAAAAACATTGTGATTATAACCAACCAGATACTACTTATAGGGTTTTCATTTAATTTTTAAAATGTTGACTGTGCGACTTGCACGTTCAATATAATCTATTACATGTGTGTAAAAAACTAGTTATATTTTTTTCATCTTTAAACGTACCTAATAATTTAGAATAAAATTATGTAAATAAAGTTTCTTTTTACAAGTCAATGAACGTGTATTATTAAAAAAAGATCAAGGTAAAATATAATATTTCGAACCTATATTGAATTTAGTTGATACCAAGGATTATTGATATAGGATTTACAATCTTCATACTAAGAATCTTGCCTCGATTTTTTAGCGCCACCTATTAAATATTATCGTAACTAATACATTGATGATGCCTACACTTTTTTTTTTCAAAATGTGTATTGACATGAAATCATGATATTAAAATAAAGAAATATGTCATTTATTCTTATCTTCTAAAAAATAAAAACGCAAAAATATTTGGGGAAAATATGATTTTGGCCACTTTCAGGCTGCAAAACAGTGCCATCTAGTTTTAAGCCAAAAAAGCCCATACATTTCAGGTGTACGTTTTTTTGTATGGGCTTTGTCAGTCCCGTATTATATCGTTCTTGTTGATACTAAACTAACAGGTGTAACTGTAAAGCAAAGAGGATAGAGTATTAAAGAGAGTGACTGTCAAAGTAAAATGTGTAATCACAGTGCATAGACTGCCATCTCTCGACACAAGCTTAAAACATTTGAACCTCAGTTTTGACAATTTGGCCCATATTCTTAGCCCGATATGTTTTAAAATGACAAATATTAATATTAGCGCCATCTAGCCGAGCGTACCCTAAAGGTCTATCGCCATCTAGCTCACCGTACCTTTTTCTGTATGGTTTTGAGGTACGTTTTTTTCTTAGACTTTATCTGTCTATACGAAGTTATATAGGTCTTTGCTGTAAAGTGTCCCTTCTGTAATTTTACTTTATCTATGTGCAAATTAACAAAGCGCTCGCTAGGTGTCGCTGTTTAAGTTGCATAGTACTGCGTATAGATGGCGCTAATAACAAAATTAGATTGAAAGTATTTAGAACTACTAGTCGATAACGCAAGCCAGACTGGTTTAGATATTCCTGGAAAAGTGTTCTCAAGTGTAGAGAAACCGCTTCTTACGAAAGGAAAGGATAGTAGGTACACGTGTACTTAATTACTCTAATGATGTATAAATCTGGTTTCCTTTCCTGAATAGATGTTCTATAAGGCTGCCTTTCAATTGAGGCGAACATTTCTTTTTAGTAATGATGCTGTTCGCAGTGCAGTACACAGAGTAATAAACTAATAACATAGTAAATGATCCAATGAACATAAGTGCCCGTAAAGCATTACAAATACAAATGAATACTAAGACGTAACTTCATCCATATATTTCTCATGAATTTATGAAGTATCACGAGAGCCTTTGGACAGGTCCCATTTACAATATCTCACATATACAATGAGGCGCGTTCCTACGCACACAGTCTAAGCTCGTGTAGGTGAACGCGTACAATGCTTGTATGTGTATGAGTGAGATAGCTATAACAAGTCGACTGAGGCGGTAACTGTGAGGTGACCGAGAGCGGGTGGGTGGCACTTTCAGCGGGGAGCGGGAGAGGCCATACTGTACGACAGGAGGTACTATATATTTATTATACTGTGCCTATATGTAGGTATGATGGAAAATTTCGCTGGCTCGGTGGCTCAGTTGACAGAGCTTTGTAGTACCGAAACAGAGGCCATCATCACTTCAACCCTCATCGAATTTTCCTATATCAAGTAAAAACTTATACTTATGAAATTACTTATGGATGAAAGGTACAAAGGTTGCTCAAAAATATTCTCTTTCTTGACGACCGGTCTGGCCTAGCGCGTAGTGACCCTGCCTGCTGCGCCGCGGTCCCGGGTTCCAATCCCGGTAAGGGCATTTATTTGTGTGATGAGCACAGATATTTGTTCCTGAGTCATGGATGTTTTCTATGTATATAAGTATTTGTATATTATGTGTACCTGCAACACAAGCCATCTTGACACTATCTGTAGGTACCTAATGGAATGTGTTTTAGTAGGTACCTATGTAAGACTGATTGTGGGAGCGTCAAGTTCCGGCTGACAAACCTACAATGGATTGTGTCACTGGCCGACGTCGTGTAACAAGCGGAAGCGATTTGGGGAATTTATACACGACACGAGGTTATTTGGTTAAAAACGATGATTTTTTAATGAGTAAGTATCGCTAACAATACGCAATTAATTAACACAGTTACCAAAACGGCTCCCCAGGCTCCGCGAGGTCCGCTTAACACTTTCGAAACCGGGCTCTACGCGGCGCTACGACATTTTCGCTACATACGGGGAAACCCATGTAATCGGCTACGCTTCTACGAGCGGTGTGCCCGACAGTCGGGTTCTTGGTAGCGAAAGTGTTAAATTATTATAATAAAAAAAATAGATTCACTTTTTGTTTTTTTCCTGCATGTAAGTACATACAGTAGGTAGTTTTTATTGGAATTACGCTCTCGATGCTAACTTGGGCCAAGAAAACCTCAAATATGAACGTCCCATACAAACACCGTAAACTACGTTCGTTATAGTTTGGAAATTACGTTCACACCTCGTTTCGTCCGACGAGTTGCTTTGTTTTACTGTTGGCAGAGTTGTGTACACATCCACAGTGTATACATACACGCATACATATGTAAGGGAAATGACAACATGAACTATGTGAGCGTTGTTAAAAAAACATTTGTTAAGAAGGTACAGTACCCTTTACCTAACTTTTTAAAAGAGGAGAAGAAATATATTCTAAGATGTTGCTAGGTTGTCAGGGCGTAGATTAAGTTTGCGTACGCATTGTAAAAATAACTTTTTCAGTACAGATGGTGTTTTTTTTTACGCACTAGTGCGAGAAGTGGTTCATTATATGTCAGGTCGAAACTTCGGAGGTCCATCTGTACTGAAAAACGTCGTTCGATACACGTGCGAAAAGGAAATTCGTAACTCGTGTCGATTTAAAACACCGGAAGTCACCAAACCTTCGGTCGTGTTTTAATTTATCGCCACTCGTTTCGACCTTCCTCTTTTTCGCACTTGTATCGAAATGTACTATAACAAGTCTTACAATATAACAGTTCCTTTAGTGCCGCGAACAAGTATAAGCACATTCAATTATATATTTTATAAACAATTTTAGGTAAATACTTTAAAATAATACTTAAGTACAACATGTAAACGTCAACGAAGATTATTTTAAGTACAACGAAGTGAGTTCAAGGTGTAACGCAGTATTTAATGTCCACACTGAAAGAGGCTTTGTCTTTAACATAAGTACATAATATGTATAATTGTTAGTGTTAGTGCACAAGGCACAAATATTAGCCTGACCTAACTAATTTTACTACTTATAGGCACAGTGTGAACAAAAGAACATCAACAAACATATATAAGTATGTACCTACATGGTTATTTACATGTAGGTAGGTTAGCATTGGTTAGGTATACGCAATAGTTACCAAGTTCAATCTTAATTTTATAAGTTTAGGTAATTTACATAAGAATAAGAACATAATTATTTAAGACGCTACGGGAGCGAAAATGCTAAAATGGAAAGGAGTCCCCCTTTCAATTTGGGAATTTCAGTTAAATATAATAGTGTTATTAACTAGATTTATCGAAAAATAAATCCATTAAGAAAAACTCAGTGAAAAGATATTTCAAAATTTTTTTAAAAATCGAGGTTCCGCTCTCGACTGTTTCCTTCTTCAAAACTTAATCAATCGGAACGAAATTTAAGAATATGAATAACAATGAAATAATCTGTGTCGGACCGTTTAGATTTTTTGGCTAATTGTTACCGATCTTGAGTATCACACTTTTCTTTGAGCCATATTGAAAAAGGCCGTTTTTAGAATTTTTTTATTAGCTCTAGCGTCTTTTTAAATAAAAATACCAAAAAAATCGAAACTGTCCGACACAGATAAAAAAAATAATAATCTGTGTTGAAAAAATCATTGCTCCATCTTCAAAAACCGGCCAAGAGCGTGTCGGGCCACGCTTAGTGTAGGGTTCCGTAGTTTTCCGTATTTTTCTCAAAAACTACTGAACCGATCAAGTTCAAAACAATTTTCCTAGAAAGTATTTATAAAGTTCTACTTTTGTGTTTTTTTTCATATTTTTTAAACATATGGTTCAAAAGTTAGAGGGGGGGGACGCACTTTTTTTTCCTTTAGGAGCGATTATTTCCGAAAATATTAATATTATCAAAAAACGATTGTAGTAAACCCTTATTCATTTTTTAATACCTATCCAACAATATATCATACGTTGGGGTTGGAATGAAAAAAAATATCAGCCCCCACTTTACATGTAGGGGGGGTACCCTAATAAAACATTTTTTCCCATTTTTTATTTTTGCACTTTGTTAGCGTGATTGATATACATATTGGTACCGAATTTCAGCTTTCTAGTGCTAACGGTTACTGAGATTATCCGCGGACGGACGGACGGACGGACGGACAGACAGACATGGCGAAACTATAAGGGTTCCTAGTTGACTACGGAACCCTAAAAACCAGGGAGGAAATAGTGGAGAGCGTTTGTATGGAGAATTGACCTGTATTGTATCGTCTTAAGTAACAAAATACACGCCTATTAAATATACTTACTTACTTATTATACCTTGCAAGGGCTGTCCATTGCTATTCAGCGCGGTAACGCGGCGAGTGTAATGGGCACCTTTGCACCAGGGATTGCGCGGGGAGGCCTCTTCCAGTAGGTTCTTTTATAGAATAGAATAGAATAATGTTTATTCAGGCAACACACATTATTGCATTACATAATAACAAATAAAGTACAAAGAAACAATTATAAAATCTAGAAGAAGAAAACAATACAAACAGATGAAAAGAATATGTGAAGCTGAAATGGTCTCCACTCAGCAATGCAGTTGGCACGACTATACATGATGTAAGGTTTTTTTTTAGCTTTAGAGTTATTTAGTTTTATTTGTAGGCTAATTTGTATCTATTTAATACGTTTAATTTTGTAAAAGTAGGGGCGACAAGTGGTCTATTTACTTACCAGTAAGTACCTACACCAAACAATAGTGGAACTAACTTGACTAACTTCATAAAAAAAAAACAAATTGAGCCTCTAATACTACCATGTCTATGACTTTTGAGGTTTTAAGATACTTAGAAGGAAGCTATCGTCACGGAGAATGTCATTAATTGTATGGAGACAGTACGACGACGCCGACGACATGAAATTGTTAAGCTAGAACCAAACAATACGTTACGTAGCTACATTTTCCGTGGCGCTTACGCTATATTGAGTATACAATTATGTACCTAGACTCCTTAACTCAAAAAATCTTTTTAATTTAAGATTAGCAGTTAAGTGTAAGAAACATTTTAATAAAAGGTAACTTAAAATAAATATATACAAATAAACTAACTATTAAACCCCGCTCCTTATCGTTTCTGGCGCAAAAGTACCCATAATACTTATGGCGTTACCCCTTTGGATGGTTATGGATAACTTTTGCACCAAAAATGATTCAGCGCGGGGGCATCATCCGGGCGGGCAGCATCCAAATTTCAAGTTGATAGCATTAGTAGTTTACGAGATATTTAGGAATGTGACAGACGGACAGACAGATGGACAGAGTCGCACCATACCTTTTTGGTACGGAACCCTAAAAAAAAGAAAGTACAAGTAGGTGGGTATACCTATTATGTGTATCAAGTAAAAGTACGCCAGATGTAATCAATGAATGACTGTACCTGTTGTACCTGTTACACGCACACATTTGTAAAATAAATAGGTACAACCTGAACAAAATTCGAATCGGATTTATGAGGAATTGAGGAAACTCCTCAAACCTTAACGGTATACGTATATTCATTGGTGTTTCCATCAAATAATCAAAGATTTAAATTAAAAGCAGTTTGAAAAAATACCTACACATTTCTACATAATCTAATATTCGCAAGTACCTTTCACCAGAACCACAAAAGCGGCGGTTTTTTTTCTTAAAAATTATTTGTTATACTAATAAAATTATCCCGTTTGTGGAAGCGCTGAGTACTTCTACATATTTAGACTGTTTTCCATTTTCCCTGCTGTATTAAAAACTATATGGAGTAAAATATTCTAGACGTCAGAAAACACTTATGAGAGAATCTTATGGAAGCGACGATATCTAAACCTCAACAGCTATAATCTCACAAAGCTATTTAGCAACTCGACGCAAATTGCGACTCAAATCTGACCCTAAGGCAATAGCTATTTTCTCCACACTCTCCTAAAACCTTGAACTTTATTGTGGAAACTATAGAACACTATTTATTTTGTGCGTTATGTCGGATCAGCACTTTCGATCTCGTTGGAGTACGTAGTAACCTTACACTTGGACGGAACGTCCGATGTCATTCTTATACCGGCTGGGTTTCCATTATACATATGATGTTAGTTTTATTTTTTATTTAATTTTTTTTGCGGTTTTGTAGTATAGACAGACGTTGCTGGATGAAAATTAATAAATCAATTGGTAATCAAGTGTTTGTTCTTAGTTTTCTTGATTAAAATAATAAATAAATAAAATTGGAAACTTATAAGTAGGTAAATGTAAACACACTTTCTTTAATATTGTCTTCGGTTACGCGATAGTTTGTGGTCATGGTTCGTTAATATTTCTTGTAAGTGGGTAGCTTTTGCACGTTTTAATTTTTCCTCAGTCACCCGTTGACCACGAACGCTGTAAAGAGTTCGAAACGTCGGGATGTATTTTAAATTCATTATACGCGATTTAATCCGTTTCCATAGTTTTATTACACTTTCTTTAACTTTTCAAATATTTGTTTCCGGTGTAAAAATCATCTGATAGCACTAATTTATGGAAAGTAATTTAACTGTGCCTTTTTAGGATTTTTTCTTAATAAGTATTATGACTCTTTATGTTCATTTGGTTTCATAATTGCAGAAACAAAACGATGGCTACTATTATGCAATCAAGGGTTAAGTTTGATCGTCCAGTTGTTGCTATGGGTAACAAAATAGTACATTACGATACAAGTGTTGAAAAGAGGAAGTTCCAAACGAGTGGCGATAAATTAAAGCACGATCGAAGGGACTGTTTTAAATCGACACGAGTTACGAATTTCCTTTTCGCACGTGTATCTACGAAGTTTTTCAATACATACGGCCCTTTGAAATTTCGTCCTGACAAGAAATGTCCTACGTTGAAAGTTACAAGTTACAGGTGGAAGTCTCTTTCCAACTTGTCATATTAGACATTGACTACCACTTGTAAATTGTAACTTGTAGCTTCGAGAAATGGGCCCCTGGTAGGAAAAAACACCTTAATTATGTACCTTCTAAAAACAGCGCATATCGTATCGTATCGCGTGGCAATGGAGCCGTGTGCGCAGAAAGTCGCGGGAACGAGAACCCTCGGCGCGGGCGCTCAGTGCGCGCGCGGCTCGCCAAAAGGGAACACTCAATCAACTACACCGACTGGTCCGACTGTACTGGACTATGGACTATAGTGTGCCAAGTGAAAAAAAGTAGTGTTTTGGATTGAAAACGGTAAATATTGTCTAATGATTTTTTAGTTAGAAATACAATTTGTAAATTTGAGAGGGTCATCTAATTTTGAGTCACAGAACCATTTCACTAAACATACTACACTGACTGTACTGGACTATGAATATAGTGTGTGAAGTCCATATTTTAGTGTTTTGGATTGAGAAGGGTAAATATTTTCAATTTAATTTTTGGTTGGCAAATTACCAAATATTAATGAATTTGTCATCTAATTTCGACTTATAAAACTATTCCACTGAAAAAACTGACTACACTGGACTATAGATTATAGTGTGTAATTGTGAAAATAATTGTGATTTAGATTGACATGGGTAAATATTGTGTGGATGTGTATGGCAATACAAATATTACCGTTTTGAATATTCTAATGAACACAAGCTAAATTATAATCTATTGAAAATATTTCAACTTCTGCTACGAGTCCTTGTATAGATTACTCATATGAGAGATAATTTCGACCTCGACAGCTGTGACCTGGGTGGCCGAGCGGATTAAGAGGCATTTCCCGCGATTGGAAACCAGAGGACTTGGTCACTTTTTCTTTCATATGTGTAATTTATTTCGGTTTTAGTTTTGAATATTATTTTGAAAGTTAAGAAACTTAACTGGACACATTTTTCATTCATGTGCCTATTTTTATTTACTTACCCATACTGTTTATTCTAAAGTGTTGGGCTACAACTCGAACCTGATTACACCTAAATTGTTGTAGGTAACATAAATATTCATACTACAAAAATTCTGTATGAATTACTTATGAATAGAAAACCGTTTGAACAATTTTCTATTTCCTATCGGCGAAGCAAGGAAACAGTCTGAAAGTTTCGAGTAATTGGCACGATTATTACATACTCATACCTACCTCTATATAATTATTTAGGTGCTTATGCTTATATTGTTTCTATAGGTGCTGAATTGTAGCGATTCGTAATTTTCGCGGTATTTCCGGACCAATACTCATACTCATATATTTATTCAAGAAACAATACAGGTATTGTGTTGTTTCTTGAATAAATATATGAGTATTGGTCCGGAACTACCGCGAAAATTACGAATCGCTACAATAATACTTTTGGAAACTTCCTTATACAAAACGTGCTCATATCTTAAAAGGAGGCAACTCACTTGCTAGAAGCTTAATTTTTCACATGTCCATGGGATATATAATTATATAACTTACTCAATTTGATACACGGTCCCGCCCGATCCGACAGTCATCCTAAACGGTACCGTTTTTATCTTATTGAAGTACGAAGACGAACTTGTAACTTAGTATTAGTACCAATGCCATCAATATCTCAGTGAACTTTTCAGATTCCAAAGCGAAATTTACCCTAGAGCTACCGAGAGCTACTTTAGGATGCAACGAATCAAAATAATAAAATCATATTTTAAATTTTTTTTCTATCCTAATTTTTTAAATTGTGTCTGTGATGTATTTTGAAATCTATTTATTTTAATGTTAGCTGGCTTTTATCTTAAGGATTTTGTTATATTAGTATGTACCTGTGCTTACTTTTTAGCAAATAAATATGTTGATTTGATTCGATTTGATATTCACAGCAAAAACCTATTTTCCTTTTAATCCTTTAATTCTGATATTTCGCGTAGAAGATTTAAATATGTATAGTGACTCCGTTAATGTAACTGTATGTATCATAAAATGGTCTCACGAAAGGAATAAACTATCTATATTAATCAGAATGTAGCAACGACTGGCTCTTTATTCTAAATCGACACATTTAGAGGTATCTATAGGGGTGATGTCCGTACACACACCCGCGGACGCTTCGGCGGTGGAATGAGCTCCCTGCCGAGGTATTTCCCATGAACTACAGTACTTATGGGGTTCTTCAAAAAAGGAGTGTACAAGTTTCTAATGGGTCGGCGACGCGCATGTGACACCCCTTGAGTTGCAGGCGTCCATAGGTTACGGGAACCGCTTTCTATCAGGCGGACCGTGTACCCGTTTGCCACCGACGCGGTATACAATTAAAAAACACACACCGTTGCCGCAAGCATAAAGCAAAATCCAATAATATTGTAACTGTACCTATATACGCATAATAAATTTAAACACTACTGAAACCCATGCCTACGCCTTCTAAATCTAAACTTCTAACCGGTTTTCAACAGCCGACGCACTATTGGTCTATATTAAATCAAATAAAAAACTGGCCCATTTCACGCCAACGAAGCATGAAAGGATATAAAATATTCTCATAAGCGATAACACCGTAGGTATGTTAAAAAGTTTAAAAACCGCCGTCGACCGAGTGTCTAGCCAATAAATAATTGATGGTACATATATGTTTATGTACACTCAGCATCAAAATTTGATGTAAGGTACAGCGGGGCAAATCTGTCGGGGGAAAATGTAAATGGTCCATTTTTTCCATGTTTTACAATGTTTGCTTTATTAAATAGAGTGTCCACCGGTTATATATGGTAGGCGCTAGGCGTGACCAGTGGATACATGTAGAACTCAACATCACAGTACAATAATGGAAAAAATGGATTAGTTACAATTGATCCCCAGTCGAGATTTGCCCCGCTGTACCTTATAAAGATATTCATATACTGTGACTCCTAAAGTAGCAAATATAATCGGAAAACATCTTTATTTTACGGTAACAAAGTATGTTACGATATAAGTATTTAACATTTTGGCTGTCACAGCACATTCGGTGCTGACTGTACACCTATTGTAACTATGTGAGGAGTGCAATAAAGACATATATAAATGTATTACAAATTATAAAGTCTAATAGGTATTCTCTGTGCTAAAAAAAACTAGTTTCATACATGACAAAAGATACCCCCACGCACTCCGTCCCGCGCCTCATACAAATTATTCATATTATTTATTAACAACCTCACAGGTAAACAGTAATATGTACTTTAGTAAACTTTAATTCATTAGATTAAGGTTTACAATTGATTATTTCTATCAGGTACGTAGTTTGGGATAGATACCTACTAACCTACCAAATCGAGATTTAACCGTAATCGATGTGAACAGTTAGGTAATAAATTTAATTTTAAATGGTTCTCGATATAACTCGTAGTCATAATATGTCATATGATACCAATGATATTTAAATATTAAACCAATTTGTAGTACTAAAATCGATCCATTTCCGGCTTTAGTGTAATGTACGATATAGGCTACTTTCCTTCTAGTAAAATCAGCTTCTTTTTAAGAACTGCCAAAACAAACTTGAACGATTTGCTAATATGGCATTAATATGAAATCAAGTTGAGTGACGTCACGGTCAACTCATTTGTCAACTCAACTCACTTTATATCTTCATTGTCGACAAATATCTTATCATCTAATGCAGCCATACTCAAAGTGTGCTCCGCGGATCCCTAGGGCTGCGCAAAGCCTCTCTAGGGGCTCCGTGTGAATTTTGGTTACTTGATATGCGACTTCAACTCTCTTCCATAAAACCAAATATTCACCAATCGTTAAAAAATATCAGTTTCATACCTCACATTAGAATCTAATGATTGGAGTTTACTATTATGATTACTTATTAAAATAAAGATTGCAATAAACATTTTTTTTTTATTTAATTTATTCCATCAGATATGTTGCTTTCTAAAAGGGTTCCATGGGAAAATAAGTTTGAGAACCGCTGATCTAATCATTTTTATATTAAAGGAAAAAATGGAAAAATTTACGCTTCCGGCGGGACTTGAACCCGCATCATTTGCAATCCGTGCAAGGCTCTTAACCAATTGAGCTACGGAAGCCGCGCCAGACACCGCTGATCTAATGCTTTAGTTCGTGCAACAATTGTACTGTAACTGCAGAGGCAAGTTCCCTATTGTAACATGTTCATAAGTACCTAATATAAGCCATTGCGTAGAGGGAGAGGGGTAGAGGTGTGGACTGTGGAACTGGAGGTATGTCACGTTGCCTAAGTAGGTATATTTAGAATTTATTTTAAAAAGTGGCCACCGTGGCCGGTCTAGGTAGTCTACGCCCAGAATGGCCGAAACCAAGAATCTTACGAGTATATACATACTGGATATTGCATGCCGAACATTACTTTGAAGCCAGAAAAAAAAAAAAAATATATATATATATATATATATATATATATATATATATATATATTGAAGCCGAAACTAGTAGGTTTAGTTTTTTTTTGTTATTGGTGCCAATGTCAGACGATTCCTATTAAATTTTTGCTATTTTTATTTTTTGATACGTGTCTGTTACCATGTAAGTCAATACATTAATAAATAATTTTTGGGTGGGTACAGTCAGCCAAAAAAGTGGTCTACCACTTTTCGACCTTATGTGTTTAAAATAGAGTCGAAAAGTGGTAACCACTTTCTTGGCTGACCGTACAATTTGGCGGACAACAATCTGTCATAATTGTACCGAGTCACGTAAGCACTATAACTATGTCATTCCACCTTTCATGTCATCTTGCATCTCCATCTTGTTTCGTTACACAATGATGACAATACGGGGTACCATTATGCAACAGCTGTACATTTGTAAACCTTATTACAAATTCATATTATTCATATTCATATTCATATATTTATTGATAAAGTCAATTACAAGTCAAGAATAAGGTACATATAATGGTTTACACTTGTATGTAAATATAAGTCACAAAATACATCACTAAATGCATAAAGTCTACCGATGGTTAGTTAAGAGTGTTGCGGTTAGTACTACACTTGAAAAATTGAAGAGGATAGTCCACGACTTGGCTTTTATTAAGTATACATAGCTTTACATAGTTTGTTCTCTGTTTCCTTCCTAAATACCTACAAAGTTTTTATCTAAAGAGCGAAGACCTTACAAGTCAAATCACATCTATTTGATGTATTATTTATAAGTAACAAAAAAAAAAAAACATAACTATGAACTAATAAATTAAACTAAATCTACCTATAAAATAAAATACTATAAATAAAAAATAGTACCTAACTCGGAGCCGGCCGGGGTGTGTTCAGAAGGCTTTGCCGCGCTGAACAGCAATGCCGATGCGCTGGGCAAGATATGCTCCAGACTTCCGGTCACCCGACGCGTCTATAAAGCGTTTGACCAGCTCTGTAAAAATTGATGTTAATTGTTGGTACATATTATTATTTACAGTCTCCCAAGAAAGTGGTTTACCACTTTTCGACCTTATACAGGGTGTAACAAAAATAGTGGTGATCCCTTTAAGGGCGTATTCAGTATCGTATTCTCATCAGGAAAAAGTAGAAGAAAATTTTTTTTTCGCGAAAAAAATTTTTACCTTTGTATGGCGGTTCGGTCGGCCGATTCTCGCGGCCCGGCCCATACAAAAATGAAAATTTTTTTCGCGAAAAAAAATTTTTCTTCTACTTTTTCCTGATCAGATTACGATACTGAATACGCCCTTAAACGGATCACCACCATTTTTGTTACACTCTGTATGTTTAAAAATATAGTCGAAAAGTGGTATACCACTTTCTTAGCCGACTGTACATAATTGTTACAAGGTGCTCTGGGACAATATAGACTAATGCCCAAACGCTTCACGATTCACTCACGATTCGTTCACGATTCGCTCGCGATTCGTGAGCATTTTGTGAAGCGCTTGTGCAGTAAATAAGAAAATATTTCTATTAGTCGACATTGTCCCCCGGTAGAAATTGCCCCGGTATACCTAATATGTATTAAATACGTTTCTAAGCATTTAACAAGGTCTACAGTACAGCTCACAGCCTCTAGTATTATATATTTATGGCATAATATTACGATGGTATATAAAAAAATAGGAGTGGAGTATATCCTAAAAGAGAAATGTACGCCTAGTGAAGCGGCGTTCCTCACACACGTGGTTCCTCGCGGCACGCGACGCGAGCAAAAAGAGCATTACGAAAGCGAAAGTTGATTGTAAGATTGTAACAATGATTTAATAAGGTACTTATGTGTAGTGAAGACCATTGTTGCTAGTAGGTAATGTTTGAAGCATTAATTCTACCAGTTGTATTGTCATTGTGCAGTATAAAATAAAAACATAGTACCTTATATTATATAGTACACACATCGTACCACAAGTTTTTGAGGAATATGTCACTCGATAGCGTAAACAGCACGGAAAATGACATTCACTGAATGGAGACTGAACAGCGCCCCCAAATGTATAACTAGAAGCAAAAATTACATACTACACATGTACATTTTTTTGGACTCTAACTTTAGTAACGTAATCTAAAACGCCAAAATTTCATGACAGACGCTTAGATAGCAAGCTAGTAGCTTACCCTTCACTATAAAGAACAGTGTGGGAAGATTCTTCGCGGCTCCCATAAACAAAAATAATAGTCTTGCGACAAGACAAATCGCTCAGGTACCTACTTCATAGAATGTCAAAACGATTTTAATGTGACGCATGCGTGATGTTAGTGAATTAATGAATCGTGTGACTCTTTACGTTTTTGCTACTTTACAGTACAATTCCAATTGAAGTTTTCAACATTCGTCAATAATATATTAGCTCTACACACGACATGAATCGGATATATTATGTCAAATATTAACTATATGTATGTATGTAAATTGTAATGTAAATGCATGTAGATATGATATTATACATCTGGCAGGCAAGCATGGTCGCGTGATAAACGATAAAACCTCAGGCCGTCCGTATCGCACTTAAAAATAGTGTAGTGTTATATCGGTTCAGATTATATGTGTCGATCCATACTGTATCTAGAGCTAACTTTTGACGTATAATTCGAATGATATTCTTCAGCTTCAATTTCGCGGCCGCTACTTTTCAGCAATAATGCTTCCCGTCATCCGAATGTATCACAATAATAATGAAAACTACTACTCATGCAAATGTCTCGTCACTGCCAGGTTAATAGTCGAAGATGAGGAGTCAAATCCGCGCAGCGCAGTGGCCGATCAAGAGCTACTGCCGGCAAGCCGCCACCAGCCTTCAGGTCACCAACAGTCAGCAGGGCACCACCAGTCTTCAGGTCACCAGCAGCCGGCAGGTTACCACAAGTCTTCAGGTCACCAGCAGCCGGCAGGTCACCACCAGCAGCGCCGGGCACAGGCAGGCAGCTGAAGGACCTTTGGAAAGTAAGATAATAGTAGATTGTATTCCAAGGGAGTCAAATGACATATTATTGGCGAGTGTTTATTGAATCCTGAACGAGGCGTAGGTTTCTATAATTGAATTCCGAGCACAGCGAGGTTTCACAGCTTGTGACTCGTACTATTTTTCACGTAACCTATGAGGAAATATTTATTTTTACAAAATTGTGTTTTTAAACAGAAAATAGTTACTATCAAGGATGGAACAGTGCAATGTTTACTCCCTCCTAACAGGGAAGAAAATAAAGCATCTTCCGAAATACCTAAATTAATCAAGTGGCCTAAGAACGTAAGAATAATAACATTCTATAAAGGGCAAATCTCGACTGGGGGGCAATTGTAACTAAGTAATCCATTTTTCCATTACACAGTTGACAGAAGTCAACATCATAGTGTGATGTGTGGGCTCATGTACATAGAAACATGTATTCACTGAACACGCAGCCTACCATATATAACCGGTGGACATTCTATTAATAATGCAAACATAGTAAAACATGGAAAAAATGGACTATAAGTAGTTACATTTGCCCCCCAGTCGAGATTTGCCCCGCTGTACCTTACCTCCTTACGTACAATGTAACCCATACCCGCTCATACATACACATACCTTGTATCGCAGGTATTATGTCACTGTTTTATAGAGCATGGAAACAATGGTAGGTGTAAACAAGCAATTAGATAACTTAGTGCCCGTATATTTATATGGCTTTATGATATCCTGGTTCCACACGTGGTTCCCAACAAGATTGTGTTAATCAAATTATATTAAAGAATGTGTCAGAATTCAATGAATCAGTATGTTTTGTTTAAAACGAGAGCAGCGATAATTTTTTGTTTTTTTTTAGTAGATTCTTGAGGTGTAAGCTTGTGTTTTAAATATCTACCTATGCATCATCAATTCATCATTATTTTAAAATTGTTTTATTCTTTTTTAGAAGGCTTTGATAAATATAATTTAAAGTATATAAATATTACTTTCTCGAAATCATGTTAAATCTTATTATGGAATAAAACATACCGATATAGGTACGGTCAGCCAAGAAAGTGGTTTACCACTTTTCGACTCTATGTTAAACTCATAAGGTCGAAAAGTGGTAAACCACTTTTTTGGCTGACTGTACATATAAAACAGTTTTTTAAGTTATCCAAGCATGCTCGGTCTCCCACAATATTATTGATATTGCATTAAACTCAAAACTCTTTCGGAATTTCAAGATACTAAAATGAATGTATGCTCTTAGGTGGCAAGCTCCCGGCTCGGTCATGCCCCGCCCAAGGCCACCGCGCGCGCTCCACGCACGCCGTGCTCGACTCCTCGGTCTTCGAGACCGTCACCCCCTCGTCCGTCAGACCCTGGGAGGAGGTCCCGGGCCCTAGACCGCTGCCGCTGGTTGGCAATACTTGGAGATTTGCGCCCTTTATAGGTAAGTTTGTAAGCTGGCCCTATGTGTGGATAAGTTCATACATACAATTATACGTCGGTCTTCGAGACCGTCACCCCCTCGTCCGTCAGACCCTGGGAAGAAGTCCCAGGCCCTAGACCGCTGCCGCTGGTTGGCAGCAATACTTGGAGGTTCGCGCCCTATATAGGTAAGTTCATACATATAATCAAACATACGTCGGTCTGTGAGACCGTGACACTCCTCTGAGGAGAAAACGAAATTGTATGATATTGTAGAGACAGGTTGTTTGTCCCATGGTTTCTTGATTGATAGTATGGATAGATTTCAGGGTTTAACTGTGGTATGCATGTAGCATAATGTTGGCAGGACTCGTCGCAACGGACGACAATATATTTGATACATCATGTACAATTGTACATGTATTATGAACAAGTATGTGAAAGGTGTTCAAGATATTTGTTAACTACACGTTCGTGTAGAACCACTAACTATGCCTGAACAGCACGCGATAAATAGTTATCATTGGTTTACACTGTCTTCTAGTTATATTAATAAAATACTGAAAATTGTGGAAATTCCTTGCATACGTTCTTGTAGATTTTAATTTTGCACAACTTTTGAACTCTTTAGAAATTCGTTCTAAAATTAGTCAGGGCCTCCACTATTTGGCGTTTTGACGTTTTACGAATAGATATGTTACTGGATAGAGTAGAGGTCACAGAAAATTACATTACATTCATTGTACAAAGAAAGTAAAGCGAATAACGCCCTGAAACCTTTTTAGGGTTCCGTAGTCAACTAGGAACCCTTATAGTTTCGCCATGTCTGTCTGTCCGTCCGTCCGTCCGTCCGTCAGTCCGTCCGTCCGTCCGTCCGTCCGTCCGTCCGTCCGTCCGTCCGTCCGTCCGCGGATAATCTCAGTAACCGTTAGCACTAGAAAGCTGAAATTTGGTACCAATATGTATATCAGTCACGCCGACAAAGTGCAAAAATAAAAAATGGAAAAAAATGTTTTATTAGGGTACCCCCGCTACATGTAAAGTGGGGGCTGAAATTTTTTTTCATTCCAACCCTAACGTGTGATATATTGTTGGATAGGTATTTAAAAATTAATAAGGGTTTGCTAAGATCGTTTTTTGATAATATTTATATTTTCGGAAATAATCGCTCCTAAAGGAAAAAAAAGTGCGTCCCCCCCCCTCTAACTTTTGAACCATATGTTTAAAAAATATGAAAAAAATCACAAAAGTAGAACTTTATGAAGACTTTCTAGGAAAATTGTTTTGAACTTGATCGGTTCAGTAGTTTTTGAGAAAAATACGAAAAACTACGGAACCCTACACTGAGCGTGGCCCGACACGCTCTTGGCCGGTTTTTTACTCTTAGACTAGCCGAGGCGAAGACGTGGCCTACGATGGGGCGAGCTCGCCCAGAAGGTGCCTGGTCACCCTGGATTGAAGGTTGCTGGGTTATATAATATGAGCTGGGAAATATAGACAGAAATTACACTCCTTGGCAGTGCCCATTAAAGAAAAAGCATAAGAAGCAACGTTTACTTACTAGAACCAAAAAATATATTTCCCGTGATGTTCATATCTAAGTATGACGTTTACCCATGGATACGCTCATAGTTAAAACACGGTAGTGGCTCACGGCATAACCCGTGTTGACCTCTCAGCTGGCTAAGGAGGCCTGTAGGTTAGTCTAGACATTACTACTTAATGATAGAAACGGCAGCTGCTCGTAGAAACCTCAGTAAATGGTAAGAAAGCTGCGTCTTCATAATTTGCTGCGTACCTACCACCCGCACGGCGAGTTCTCGCGAAGGGCTTCGCGATTTCTATAGAAGATTATTCCTTTAGAAGGCAAAATTAACATCTAAATCCATGAGGTATATGTTTAGTTCCTTACTTTCAACTACTCAATGTCAAATTAAGGTGAATTAATAGCCGATTGAGGCTTAGCGCGTTTACGAGTAACGCCATAGTGGTTTCTATTTTACGATAGAATGGATAACGATTAACGTTTTCAATTGATCGTTATTAATAAAATCTATAAATTGGCACTAAAATCTCGTGGGGTAACTATTTTATGAGCAGATTACTGGATAACTTGTGTAAGGTGATAATGGGATAGCAATTGCCCACAGCTGCTCTGCAACACTGTTTCGGACGATTTCGTAGCCGAAATGAGCGAAGCCCTCTGCTGCATTGCTGCTGCAATTATGATGTCTATTCCTTCATTGAATTTACTAAGCAGATTGACAATCTGTCTCTCAGTTTTGGATAATTTCTTCGGTCGTCTGAGCCTCTAAAATAAGTAAAGTAACAAGTAACAGGGCTATCAACGGGCTACTTAACTAAATAGCAGAAATTACACAGGGAAGTTTACGTTATCGAGTAACGTATTTATTTAAACCGTCGAAATCTCGTTGTAGGAGGCTGTGCTGAAGCAACCAACATCATATATACTTCTTATCTGGCAGATCTGGCTACCCTCAAATAATTAAACAGTAGCTTTAACTATCGGGCGGAGTTCACTAACGGCCGGTAACATTAAGATGTAGTATCTATTAGTATGCTTGCAACCAGAAGACATCGACTAATGATAAAATTAGCGCCAAATAAAACGATTGCGATTGTTATTCTAAGCACGATGGCACTTGAGGATCCGCATACGAATACAAGTGCCGTTACAATCACGTTACAATATTTCGGCCAAGGGCGCTTACCACATGGCATTGTTGACATCGCGGCGACTGCGGTTACAGTTGGCAAGGAGAAGTGGCTGAAGAGATGGGACTACCATCTAATCTAAGGCCTAAGACAAAGCCTATACAAAAAAGGGTACCCCTGAAATGTATGGGCCTTTTAGGGATAAAACTAGATGGCGCTGTCTCGCAGCCTGGAAGTGGATAAAATCATATTTTCCCCAAATATTTTTGCTTGTTTTCATTTTTTATGAAAATAAATTACAAAGTACAAAGTAAAGTAAAGTGGGCTTGATCACTTTTTCTTTTAGTGTATGGTATGGTATCTATTTCTATTTATAATAAATTACAAACTTTATTTTATATCACGTCAATACACATTTTGAAAAAAGGAAATTTGTAGGCATCATCAGTGTAGTTACGATAGTATTTAATAGGTGGCGCTAAAAAATTGAGGTACTATTCTTAGTATGAAGATTGTCAACCCTATATCAAAGACGAATGTAACTCCGTATAGACAGATAAAGTCTAAGAAAAAAACGTATCTTAGTACCATACAAAAAAGGTACGGTGGCCTAGATGGCATTACACCTTTGGGGTACGCTCGGCTAGGTGGCGCTAATATTAATATTTGACATTTTAAAACATATCAAGCTAAGAATATGGGCCAAACTGTCAAAACTGAGGTTCAAAAGTTTGAAGCTTGTGTCGAGAGATGGCAGTCTATGCACTGTGATTACACATTTTCCTTTGACAGTAACTCTCCATAATACTCGATCCTCTTTACCTATATAAATCATCCTTGCTTTGCAGTGAACGTACCCTGTTCACTGTTCAGCCTGTCGACGTCTAGATTTCGCAATCGCAGTAATTTTGTGGCATATTTATCTGCAATCATGGAAATATGGCAATCATCTCGGCTACATGGAACGTGAGCTCATACCACGGAATATTATTATATAATAATACAAGTATAGACACTACAGAAGGCTCACTGCAGGGTTAGCACATGATTGCCGCGAGATAGACTACCCGTCCTTATGTCATTAATATAGTTAGAAGAAGACGCATGATCTATCTCGCGGCGACATACTCTCGCGGCAATCATGTGCTTGGCCTACTGGCTCCGCCACTAATGGACTTGATCGCTTTTTGGTATCTACCTACAGAGTGTAACAAAAATGGTGGTGATCCGTTTAAGGGCGTACTCAGTATCGTATTCTTATCAGGAAAAAGTAGAAGAAAATTTTTTTTTCGCTAAAAAAATTTTCACTTTTGTATGAGCCGGGCCGCGCGAATCGGTCGAATCTCCATACAAAGATAAAAAAATTTTTTGCGAAAAAAAATTTTTATCCTACTTTTTCCTGATGAGAATACGATACTGAATACGCCCTTAAACGGATCACCACCATTTTTGTTACAGCCTGTATTTCAGTTTGTAACTTGCCAGATTTTAACCCAAACCCAAAAAGATTTAACTCGTAAGAAGACGCACTGCTTCCACTCTCATCGAATAGGATAAGGGCAAGCGGGTGTAGTGTAGATCCGACAGCGGGAGGTAGGTACTTTGAGTGCAATCTGTGCAATACTGGCCGAGGCCGCATGCGCATGTCCGCGATTTCTGCAAGGAAGCAGTAATGTTGCGAGCTGCCTACATGTGCGTTCAATCGTTACTGCAAGGGAAGTCTTGTATTTCCGACAATGGCTGATTGTGGAGACGAGACTAGGGTTGCAAAAAAACGGTTTTTTTTCTGGCTTGAAAAAAAACATGAAAAAAAACCGTGAAAAAAAACAGTTTTTTTTCTGGAGTATGTTTTTTTTCTAAAGTAAGAAATCTCAAAATATGCAAAGTAGTTAAAACTTTTATACGGTTGTTTAGACTTAATGTTAACTATTAAACGAATTTAATCAAATAACTTTAATTTCTGGTCTTATAAAAGCAACATTTACGAAATCTGTAGTTGGTAGTTATCGCTATTTACTGTTGGCAACACCACCGCCTCTCCACGATACATGCAGCATCGGGGATTCCCCAACAAACGTTTGTATACTGAATGTTAATTTAATTAAAATGTAAGTTATTGTTATTGAAATACGTTACAACTCACGAAAAACCGTTATTGTCGTATTATTTGGTCATCTGAAAAAAACCATATTTAGAAAAAAAAACCATGGTGCTCGGTTTTTTTTCATGTTTTTTTCACAATTCTGAAAAAAAAACATTTGTTTTTTTTTCTATTTACAACCCTAGACGAGACGGTTCTCAATTTAGGATTTGAGTTGGTTTTAGTTTCGTTTTGATGTTGTCAATAACTCCCGTTGCTCAATTTAACCCTTTAACTCCCGACGCAAAAACGACGGGGTGTTATAAGTTTTACGTGTCTGTCTGTCTGTCTTTGTGTGTGTCTGTCTGTGTCATCGTAGCTCCCGAACGGATGAACCGATTTAGATATATGTATAAATTGAAACAGATATCATACACGAAAGAAAAAACGGCAAGGCCCACTGGTGGCCGAGCCGGGAATCGAACCCGGGTCTTCAGCTTACGCGGCTAACGTCCTTACCACTAGAGGACCACTTAGGCGGGCGTGTGGTCTAGTGGTAAGGACGTTAACCGCGTAAGCTGAAGACCCGGGTTCGATTCCCGGCTCGGCCATCAGTGGGCCTTGCCGTTTTTTCTTTCGTGTATGATATCTGTTTCAATTTATAATTTATATACATATAGTAGTGTGACTACTTGAAAAAAGAACAAATCAAAAATATTCAATAAAATAATTTGATTTGTTCCCTAGTTGTACGATTTAGATATAGTTTTTTGTTATTTGAAAGCTGATTTAGTCGGGAGTATTCTTAGCCATGTTTCATGAAAATCGGTCCATAATGTCGGGGTTTTTTTCAAAATTTTAATTTTATGGTTAGGCTAGGTTAGGTTAAAAATGACAATCATTGCACCAAGAAAGTAAATAGCGCCCCAAACAGTTAAACAGTTAGGTACTACAATAAAAAATTACATACATTTTCCGTGACGTATGTATATACCTATACGTAAGTAGGTAGGTATATGTGGTAATTATCTCACCCTTTTTGGTTCCTACGAGCCGTTTGTCGGTCTTGTCATAAACACGCGACCAGGGGGGTTACCATGATGTACTAAAGACGTTCAGTTTAGGTTGAGAGAAAGGGACACAGCTATAGCAGTTACATAGCTCCGTCCCTCTCTCTCAACCTAAACTGAGCGGCTTTAGCACATCATGGTAACCCCCCAGTATTAACAAGTCGCTCATTTAGAATCAGCTTCGTGGTTACATTTCAGACTTGATTGGCGGTTTGTGGTTCGTTTTCTTTTACTGCCGCACTGATGAAGCTGGTCGTCACATTGCGTACAAAATTACTTATCGTAAACCTTTTTCAGTGCATAAATCCGATGATCTTAACATTCTCATAATGTTGTGGTGTTTGTCATAAAAATAAACTTTTATCAAATAGTTGGTCCTTCAAGTTCTCTGAAAATTCGCGTTTGTACAAAAAAAACGATAGACAACATGGAATGTTGGTGATAGACTCATAGCTACTTGATTGTGCATGATAACGAAAGAATTTGAAAACCAAAAGTCTTGCAAAAAAAAATGTTTAAGGAAAAATGACAATTTAAATTAAAACTTTATTTACAAACAAGCTTCATTTTCTCGCGCCTGCGCACGGTCGAACATTAGACATCAACGCGCGGCCACCTCAGCTTAAACTTCCTGACTTCTAAATAATACTAACCAATGTCAATACCCCAGTCGAGTTTTTCCCCGCTGTACCTTACCCGACAGTTATTTATGGCCTTGTGTTAATGCTACGATAAACTTTTCGGCAGTTGAAAATACCACACAAAGGCGGCGTCTGGCTAGAACTATTCTATTTAGAACCCGGTTAGAAATTAACCCCTTACTTACCGCATGAATTAAAAAATATTTGTTAAACTTCAATACAGTTCAATATCATATCGGCAGTAAAGGGTTAAAAGTTTTAATCCTTCTGCTCTAGCAACTATCTGTAATGAGTACGTGGGTGTAAGTACATTTGTACAAAAGCGTTAGAAGCGAAGCGCCTTATAAATAGTGTTACTTACTTTACTACTTGATAGACGGTCTAGTAGTCTTAATAGAATGCCAAAGACTAGTACATTTACGTTATAAGTACGTTAGGCATTAGGCAACACAACGATCGCTTGTAGGCTTATTAATCTTATTATCTTTACAAAACGGAAAGGTTTCTATCGTTCAAGGAAATCTTGCGGTACTTTTCTTTCAAAGTTATATTGCAATAGAAAGTCAGTTTGCAAAAGATATAAACCTAAATAAAAACAATCGCTTTGATTCATTCGCACACAACTGTCGTGGTCGTGTCGTGATTCACCTTAAGAACCTGTATTATAAGGGTATCAGATGTTCAATTTAATTCATGCTTGAGGTAGGTTTATA
Source organism: Leguminivora glycinivorella (assembly GCF_023078275.1). Lineage (NCBI taxonomy): Eukaryota > Metazoa > Arthropoda > Insecta > Lepidoptera > Tortricidae > Leguminivora > Leguminivora glycinivorella. The sequence continues at coordinate 172,558 of NC_062988.1, read as the reverse complement.
ATATTGAGATAAGTAAAATAAAGGTATATGTATTATTTATGATTGTTAAGTATTTGATTTGAAAGTCTCCTCTTACCTCTATAAAATAAAATGCTACCTACTAAAATAATATTTGGGTTGTAATTATAATCGACATTCATTTATTCATTTCACTCATATTTCACTCGTATTATTCTGTACCTACATACATACATATATGTATACGTAGAGTTTAAACCTACGTATTTTTCTAACCTAATACTTAAACAGCCTAATCTCAAAAGAGGCTCGGCAGAGATTCGCAAATGGTGAATGAATGGTGAGGTCATGTGGGAGCCGTTTGTATGGAGGGAGCCACCTGTACCTAACCGTGTGCTTAAAGATGTACCGTACGTTCATTCATAGTTAAAGTTTTATTAATTTTGCGATCGTTGTTTTTGAAATTTGCAAAGATTTTAATTAAATTGGTCTATATTAGACACATAAGAATATGTTTATGTTTAAAAGAACTTTGTCTGTTGAACAACAGGCTTCGTCACACATAAAATAATAACTTTAAGCTAAATGAAACCGTCCCGAATCGTACCCGGTTCAAATGTCCCCATCACACCGGCAGCGTTACCACGCTGAATAGCCAATGAGATCTGTTGGACCAGGTACCAGGACCAGGTCTGTTGAACTGTTGTTAAATATTTTAAATATGTACGTTTACATGTTTTAAAAAGTTTTTTTAAAGTTTTGAGGTCCGGGCGTACCCAGTTCAGCATTAAAGTATTCCTAAATTTGTATTTAATTTAACCACTTTTTTATTTGTTACACTCAATAGGTATATTAACATCCCCACATTCTATAGTACGAGTATTTTAGAATGTTAAAACAAAAACTAAATTGCTACTAATTTATTTGGCTACCAAAAGCTTCATTTATTTGCGACTAAGCTGTCTTGACCTTACTTGACCTCTAAATTTGAGTAGGCTATTTATTATCAACATAGGTAATGTGTGCCATTTCTGTTCCGGTTCCCGCTATAAGTCTTACTTTTTGTATATGTTTAAAAAATAAAGATGATATCATCGACTTGATATCTCAGTGACGAGGAATTTTCAACATTGTTTATTTGCTTTAGTAATAGCTATTAAAACACTTAGATTACTTTATTGGGTCTGATAATTGTACCTACCTATATTAGTTTGAAAGGATGCGATAAAAAAAAATAAGCAAATAAAACATAAACACGCATATATTTATGTAGCTGCAAGCATGCAATATTCTGTGTATAATTTTAATTTATAATAGTTATTTGTTATACAAGGGGGCAAAGTTGTATTTTAACGCCGAGTGTGGAATTGAAAAACGAGCAAGTGAAAGGACTCTATAGTTGAACCACGAGCGAAGCGAGTGGTTCGAGAATAGAATCCTGAACTTGCGAGATTTTTAACACACGAGAAGTAAAATACATTTGCACCCGAGTGTAACACAAAACTTTTCCCCTCACTATAGCGAGGAAACTACAGCGCAAAAAATGCGTTTATAGTTTCACAGGTGGTAAATCATCTTTATTACTAGATTCACCTAGTTTTGTCAATTTTAAAGCAGTTAATTTGATTTTATTCAAGGTCCAATTACTTTACCCACTAGTGGATAAAATGCGTTTTTACCCGCTGGTATTAAAGGACAAACAATTGTTTCCGAGCTAGTGAGGGGAAAAAAGTCCGCACCTATTTACAACCGTACGAAAAAGTAGCGGTTTGCTGTTATTTTACATAATTACGATTTTACGGATCTTCAGTTAACCGTTAAGGACTTTAGAACTGGAACCGTCTAAAATATGTATGTATGTAATTAAAACGTGGCCTAAATTGTCCAAATGTCGCATTACCATACAATAGCGAGGCTGCTAGTCAACATGTTAAACTGTGTAGAACATCTGAGACGTTTTCTACAAAAAGGTACCACACTTCCTACCTCGCACAGCTAAACTGTGGAATGAACTGTCGCCTGCGGTAATTTAGGACCGAAACGGCCTTCAAACCTCTTCAAATCTTTGTAGTTAGATCTAAATTTTCTCATTTTTAACACGCTTTTATTAGGTCGTCGTGTATGTAACTAACTATGTAATGGAATCTACGGAGGCTAATTTAACCATCTTCCAAGGATCGTAGCGTAATGAAAATTGGCAGCTGTATGCAGTTCCTGATGACAATGCAATAATATGGTACTGTTGAACTGATCTGATGATGGAGCCGGAAGATATGAACTGGAACTACATGATGGAACATCGTATCATAGCTGTTTTTGGGTTTCTTAGAAAAGTCTTGTAATGAACTTTGACTAAGATTAGGTTTCAAAGTCTGATGATGGAGCCGGAAGATATGAACTGGAACTACATGATGGAACATCGTATCATAGCTGTTTTTGGGTTTCTTAGAAAAGTCTTGTAATGAACTTTGACTACGATTAGGTTTCAAAGTCTGATGATGGAGCCGGAAGATATGAACTGGAACTACATGATGGAACATCGTATGAAAGCTGTTTTTGGGTTTCTTAGAAAAGTCTTGTAATAAACTTTGACTACGATTAGGTTTCAAAGTCTGATGATGGAGCCGGAAGATATGAACTGGAACTACATGATGGAACATCGTGTCAAAGCTGTTTTTGGGTTTCTTAGAAAAGTATTGTAATGAACTTTGACTACGATTAGGTTTCAAGGTCTGATGTTGGAGCCGGAAGATATGAACTGGAACTACATGATGGAACTTCTTATCATAGCTGTTTTTGGATTTCTTAGAAAAGTCTTATAATGAACTTTGACCACGATTACGTTTCAAGGTCTGATAATGAAGCCCGAAGATAGGCACTGGCATTCCATGATGGCATATCGTATCATAGTTCTGTTTGCGCTTGTGAGAAAGGCCACGTAATGAACTTCGAACGTTACGTTTTCAACGTTATAACAAACCTATTATTGACCGAAGCGAAGCGAGGCCTAAACTAGGTTAGGGTTTTCTTGCGACCCTTATGAGCGGAAAAAGGAAAGACCGAATCAATATATCTAAACTAAGTCAGGTTAGGGTCTTTTTGTGACCCTTAAATATGCAGCCCAGCCAGGCAATCATGGTCGCGCAATAAACGATAAAACATCGGGCATCGATAGGGACGGCCTGCTGTTTTATCATTTATCGCGCGACCATGATTGCCTAAATAAATATCAACGTAGTATTTAAAATAAGTTGGTTAAGGGTTTTCTTGTGACCCTTAAGAGCAAAAGTAAGAGGGGCTCGGGGGCGAAGCCCCGCATAAAAGAAAGATTAACGTAATATTAAAAATAAGTTGGGTTAGGGTTTTCTTGTGACCCTTAAGAGTAAATAAAGGGGGCTCGGCCCCGAAAAAAAGAAAGATTAACGTAGTATATAAAAAAGGTGGGTGTGGGTTTTCTTGCGACCCTTAAGAGCGAAAATAAGGTGGGGGGTGGGGGTGTCTTTATCAACGAAAAATTTCACGCCACGCTACTGCTAAGCATGTCGCGAAGGTCTACAGTTCCCAGAGCCACTATCAGTCTTTTAGTTGCTTAGCAAAATGTCGCGTCCACGTTCCATATCCAGGTTCAACCCAACGTAAATATACTAAAGTGTGACTGAGAAAATTCAACCCTTTGTCTCTATCCTCTTACAGAGTAAGATGAAATCCTTAAGTTCCGTATTGCATTAATCTTCAAATAAATATAAATACCGTGCACAAGATGCAAGGCACTACGCAGTGGTGTATTTAGGGTCCCTTACTTTTGCGGTTGGACAGGCTCATGTGGCCCTGAGTAGAGTAAAATTACTTAGTGCTCTCCAGATAGAAGAGCTAGATTGTTCTAAAGCTGAAAGGTAAAACACCATGCAATACAGACACACTGGCGGAGATGGAGAGAATGTGGGCTCAATAAAATAGAAATTGAAATAAAAATTAAATGAATCAATGAAAAACTTTATTGCGATAAGTTTGGTACCTATACATCAGGTGGTATTAATTATTATTAAGTAGCAATACGTGTTAGCCACAAATGGTTTGCGAAATTCGCCTACTTGGAATAAATTTATGTTTAAATTTTAAAGATATTTCATTATTAACGACTAAAAAGTATAAAATAAATTTATAGTTTAAAAAACTCTAGAAAAACACGCTTTTATAAATGCACGTAAAAGCCAAAAATAAATTATGGATCGTTCAAGTTGTCTCTATTTCTGGGATGAAGAGTAAACTCTGTGCTTTTAATTATAATATTTGATTGTAAAAGCGTGGGGCGCTGTAACAGGAAAATCTTTTTGTATAACTTGCTGAGAAATCAAGTTAAACTACGAGAAGCAGTTTACACAGATTGGCGCGCTAACTGGACTTGCAGCACGACTGCAGCGCCCCACGCTTTTACAATCAAATATTATAAAAAAGCACATAGTTTACTCTTCATCCCAGAAATAGAGACAACTTGAACGATCCATAATTTATTTTTGGCTTTTACGTGCATTTATAAAAGCGTGTTTTTCTAGAGTTTTTTAAACTATAAATTTATTTCTATGGCATAATGAAAAAAGCTCATTATAGGGTGAAACCTAAATCTTCACAGAGAAAAGCGCTTCAGATTCCCTGTACTTAGTGTTTGACGCACTAATAGTTTTTAGATTGATTTTTAATGCTCAGAAGCATACTCAGAAGTTAGCTCCGGTTTTATTAAGCTTATGTTCTGGCATCGGGGCATCATTTAGCCTTTTGTTGCGAATCATTTCCGTAGGCGCTTTTGTAGGAATGACTGTAGATTTTTTTGTGTTTTCGACATTAGCAGGTGCCGTAGCCGAATGGCATTTCTGCGACGCAAAACGAAAACGAAACGCCGCGAAAGGTAGTCTGACTCTGTCGCGCACATACGCACGAGCGATAGAGATAGATATCTACGAGCATTTCGTTTCGTGAGAGTGTCGTGAGCGTTTGTGCCATTCGGCTACGCACCCAGTGCAGAATCTCTTCAGTCAATTATAACCGTTTGGGGTAACGTCTTCTAAAACGTCAAAATCTCGTGGTACCCTACTAATGTGCCGTATACCCTAAATACCCTAATACCTTAGCATGCCGCGGGTGTTACCGTAATTAATAAGTGAAATGGTTCGCATCATCGCAACGAGCAGTCAACCAGTCCATCTACCAGCGATCAGCAAGCGCTGCGCACTCTCACTTTCAAGCATGTGCACGCGCACGCGCAAGGGAAACATGCCGCATTCATATTGATTATGATTTAAATCACTGATGAATGTATTTCAGCAATTCCCGTTAAGTTTGTACATTTGGATCACGTCTCCGATTTGGATAAAAATTGGTAGGCTGATCGAGTCCATGATACTGAGCAAGATTCACTAGGTTTCCCAAAATGACCTAGGTTGATTGTATGAAACTTTCCTTTTTTGTTACCGAAAATATATAGAAATCTGGTAACAAAAAAGGAAGGTCTCATATAAACTACATAGGACATTTTGGGAAACCTAGTGGATCTTGCTCAGCATCATGGACTCTATCAGCCTACCAATTTTTATCAAAATCGGAGACGTGATCCAAATGTACAAACTTAACGGGAATTGCTCATTTATACAATGTAAGGTAAACGCAGCTATTAACGCCCCCCTTAAGGCAATTTTTCAATCAACCCTTATTTTTAAGTATACAGATTGCCCTAAAATATTGTTTTTTAATTTTATATGCTAATTGAAAGTTTATGGAAGATAAATATTAAGTGACCTGTGCTCAAATCGTAGATTTAGATGTAAAAAACATACTATAAAGTTAAAGAGTCGATTGTTACTATTACCGCCCCATTATTCTTTATTCTTTGTTCTTTATTTCATTGTAGTCATGTGCATGATACAGTAGGTGTTACAAGTATATATAGGTAGGTACATGACGCCCTGTAAGGACACACAATATTCTTAAAGCTATACTTAACTTATGACTTATACAATATATTATCTAATTAATAGTTCTATTACAATTTTATTAAATAATTGAAATGAGTAACAGTTAGTTTTATTTATTTCTTATTTAGTTTGAGTCAATAGTTCATAAAAAGAAAAAATAATAAGGAGAATTCATAATTAAATGGACGGAATTAAATGGAAATTATAATGGACGTGAGGCTATTAACGATTTTTAAGCAGCTATTTCCGACCGTATGTGAGATAACAAAAAATAAAACCGCCTTCAAAAATAAGCGCGTAACAAAACACGGAGAAACTAAAAAGCAAAAAATAATAAACCTTTGAATTCAGATTTCTTATCGTATTGCAATAATCTAAACATCCAAATTATAAACAAATCAATTATTTTTGTAGTCGGTACCAGACCTGTTCGTCACCTTGCTATTGCCTGTTTGCCCCACCCAACCATACACAGGCTGGTACCGACTCCAAAAATAATTGATTTGTTTATAATTTGGATGTTTAGATTATTGCAATACGATAAGAAATCTGAATTCAAAGGTTTATTATTTTTTGCTTTTTAGTTTCTTCGTGTTTTGTTACGCGCTTATTTTTGAAGGCGGTTTTATTTTTTGTTAAAAAGTTAATTTATTTGTTGATTTTTAGTGGTTCCTAGTGATATTATATGTATCAGTCCGAATATATGTACAGTAGTGAAAGAATTATCCTTTAACTCCTAACCATTGAGGAGTTGACCTTCCATCATCAGCTCAGCCACATAAAATTACTACCGTCAGGCGTAAATACTGGTGTACCTTTGAAAAATACACTAAAAACATTACATGTGCCTATAACATTTGAAGAGTTCCCTCGATTTCTCCATGATCCCATCATCAGACCCTGACTTGGTGCCAATGGGACCATCTCGGGGTTATACCCGTTCGATCAAGAAAAAATTTTGAAAATCGATCCACGATTCTCGGAGATATCGAGTAACATACATACAAAAAAAAAAAAAAAAACATTCAGTCGAATTGAGAACCTCCTCCTTTTTTGAAGTCGGTTAAAAAGGTATTTGTGTTCAGTGTAAGTCGTATATACTTACCTGTGTACCTGTAGGTGGCATATAGTAACCCATTTATATAACTGTTATACCTACTTATGGATAAATAGCTTATTTTTCACGTTTAAAAAATACTGTAAGGGTGGGTAAGTGAAACAGCGGGACAACTAAAATACTTTAATATATCTCCCATGTAATAACTTCAGTAAGCTGCACAAAAAAATCTATTGTATGAAATTGTCGGTGATAATGATACCGATCATCATCAAAACAAATTAATGGGATCCTTTTAATTTACCGAAGATTTTTTTGTCGAATTTCATTTCCCAAACGAATTTTGCCAACTACACGTTTGTCAACTCAATCTTTCCCATAATAACATTTGATAACGTTAAAATCCGTCAAATGATAATTTCCCAAACTGTTGTAATGCAACTTTTATAACCCCAACTGTTAATTTCGCAAATGTTTCACTTTGACTAGAAAAGTTTGCTCAACTTTACTTTCGTCAAATTAATTACTGGACAAAATTATTTAGTCAAATAATTTGTTTAGTAAAAAAATTTTTCCTTAAAAACACACCATGTAAAACCACTTTTTGACAAGTGTTTTAACATGATTGTTTTCATTTACCGAATTTCATTTCCCAAACAGATTTTAACAACTACTTACACGTTTGCTTCCCACAAACACTTTTGACGAAAATACCATAATTATGACGAGTCAAATAATCTTTAAAAACCTAAACATAGCCTAAAAACCTAAAAGTAGGTTTAGATTAGGATGGAACTGCGACCCCCACACAAAATGTTGCTAAAAAAGTAGGTTTAGGTTAGGTTAGAACTGCGACCCTCACACAGAACTGTTGCGAAGAAAGTAGGTTTAGGTTAGGTTAGAACTGCGACCCCCACACAAAACTGTTGCTAAGTAGGTTTAGGTTAGGTTAGAACTGCGACCCCCACACAAAACTTTGCTAAGAAAGTAGGTTTATGTTAGGTTGGAACTGCGAACCCCACACAAAACTCTTGCTAAGAAAGTAGGTTTAGGTTAGGTTGGAACTGCGACCATCACACAAAACTGTTGCTAAGACAGTAGGTTTAGGTTAGGTTAGAACTGCGACCCCCACACAAAACTGTTGCTAAGAAAGTAGGTTTAGGTTAGGTTAGAACTGCGACCCCCACACAAAACTTTGCTAAGAATGTAGGTTTAGGTTAGGTTCGAACTGCGACCCCCACACAAAACTGTTGCTAAGAAAGTAGGTTTAAGTTAGGTTAGATTAGAACTGCGACCCCCACACAAAACTGTTGCGAAGAAAGTAGGTTTAGGTTAGGTTAGAACTGCGATCCCCACACAAAACTGTTGCTAAGAAAGTAGGTTTAGGTTAGGTTAGAACTGCGACCCCCACACAAAATTTTGCTAAAAAAAGTAGGTTTAGGTTAGGTTAGAACTGCGACCCCCACACAAAACTGTTGCTAAGAAAGTAGGTTTAGGTTAGGTTAGAACTGCGACCCCCACACAAAACTGTTGCTAAGAAAGTGGGTGTAGGTTAGGTTGGAACTGCGACCCCCACACAAAACTTTGCTAAGAAAGTAGGTTTAGGTTAGGTTAGAATTGCGACCCCCACACAAAACTGTTGCGAAGAAAGTAGGTTTAGGTTAGGTTAGAACTGCGACCCCCACACAAAATGTTGCTAAAAAGTAAGTTTATTTCGAATACATTAAGATTTGGTAATATAAAAAAATGTCAAAGTAAATGTGGTTTATTTATATTTTTGTCAACTACTCGGTTTGAGTAAACAAGGTTTGTTAAAATAAAAAATGCCCAAGAAATGTTTTACCAAATGTTAGATTTGGCTTTTTTTCTTTTGGGATAATATTGGTTGGCAATTAATCATTTTGATTAATTGAAGTTTGGTAAAATGAACATTGCCAAAGTAAGGAAAAGTCTAAATACTTATTTGGATATCATTATTTTGGCAAATATGTATATGTCACACGATAAGTTGGGAAATAATGAGTTGCCTTTAAAATTTTTGGGATACATTGTTTGGGATGTGAAAATCTGGCAAATAACTTTCGGTAATACATTAGTAACCCCAAATTAATATGAATTAAAATATGTATTTGCTTACGTATAAATTATTATATTCAATACTTAATAATACATTGTAGTTGTATACCTACAGTGCTATTTTTTGTTTGTTTGTAACATTGTACTTCGCATCAACTTATTTAATTCCATGATTTCAGGAAAAAGTGATTGATTTTATATTTTTTAATGGTATGAATATAAATGATCCGCAATACATTCATATGGCTGTTGTTAGCGATTCCTATGAGTCGGTAATAAAATGTCTAAGTACAGACGGAAAATCTATTACCGACTTATAAAAAAATATGTTTTATTTATTTTAGTGACCTTCCATTTATAAAAACGTTTGATATTTTTTTTTACATTTTAAGTAAGAAGCACATTATACTTGGTTTTAAATAATAAAAACTTATCATAAACTTTGGTGTTTTCAACATAGTTGCTTGGAAAATATTAGAACTTTCGTCAACTTTACAACATCAGAAAAAGAAAATGTGATGACAAAGCGTAGGTCGTTTCGTCATCGTTTTTTCATAAGATTAGCCTGTTTGGATTTGTAAAAGTCCATAAAAACACTTCTTTTGATATAATATAATAATATAAAAGACAGAAAAACTAAACATAACGTTGATGTTATTGCCGACTCACGGGTCGTTGATAGCTGCTACAACTAGAAACGGTGAAGCTATCACCGCGTTGTTGTTAATTTCATGTTTTACGGTTGTAAATAACTTTTTTCTTATATATTCTCATATAAAATTAAACGTTAAACCAAATTATCGAAAAATGCCACGAACACCACCTCCCCTTTATTTAGCGTTTGTGGACTATTCTAAAGCGTTCGACAGTATATCACACCATGCCATCTTCACAGCTCTGCGTCACCAAGAAATAGCACCTAACTACATCCAAATCCTAAGCACTATATACAAACATAGCACAGCCGCTATAAAATTACAGTCTTCTGGCCAGTCCTTCGAAGTACAAAGAGGAATAAAACAAGGAGATCCGCTGTTGCCTAAACTTTTCACCAGCACATTAGAACATCTCTTCCGGAAACTTGCGCCGCGTTGGGAAGACAAGGGGCTGGTTGTCGGCGAGAAAAGGTTGACCAATCTTCGTTTCGCTGACGACATAGTCCTGTTTTCCTCAACGGCATCCGAGCTACATCAAATGCTAGAAGACCTCAGCAACGCAAGCCTCGAGGTTATACTGAAGATGAATATGTCAAAGACCAAAGTCATGTCTAACAGCACAGAACGTAAGATTGAGGTAAACGGAGAACGCATATGCATTGCATATGTCCATGAATACCTTTATTTGGGCCAAATAGTCTCTTTCCAGGCGCGACAAGAAAAAGAGGTTCACAGACGGACCGAGAACGCCTGGAAGAGCTATTGGTCAATGAAACACCTCATGCAGGGAAACCTACCTCTGTCACTTAAACGTAGGCTCATGGACATGTGTATACTTCCAGTCCTCACTTACGGTGCACAGACTTGGTCTTTGACGGAAGCTCAGAAGTCCAAACTCGGGGTTTGCCGGAATTAGGGGTGAAACTAAGGGATCGAATCCGAAACACCACGCTGCGCTCAAAAACTCGGATCATTGATGTAGCTCGAAAAGCGGCCAAGTTAAAGTGAGACTGGGCTGGACATGTCTGCCGTATGCCGAATGACTTGTGGGCCAAGATAGCCACGGAATGGGAGCCCCATGAGTCGAACAGAGGATCCGGCAGACCTCGCCGGCGATGGCGGGATAACTTGGACTCCTTTTTGACAGACTGGCCAGTTTTAGCTCAAGATCGAGAAGAATGGAAAAAGAAGGGGGAGGCCTTTGCCCAGCAATGGGACACAATAGGCTCATAATAAATAAAAATAAAATAAATTAAAAGGTAACTCTCAGTACTCAATTTTTCAAATAAATATCTTAACAAGATATGTTACATGCTTACTTAAAAGCATAAGCGTTACTATGAGATGACCTGCGTTCTCGCCACTTGGGTCTTTATTAGAGTAAATAATCCTTTTATCGAAGTACCCCTCAAAGTAATGTAACTGTACTCGGGTAACCTATCGATGTTTCGAAAATCCTTTGTCCGATTATCACTTGTCCGAAAACGGTTGACAGAATTTTTATAATCCAAATACATTGTTTACCATACTTTCAATATGTCGCTAGTTTGCTATCCCACATTATCGTTTTCCCGAAATTCAATATCCAGAAGAACGGTTGCCAACTTTATCATTTGACAACCGATTTGTTAACCACCTTTTTATAAATCCCATGCTACGTAACATCGAAATGTCATTTTCCCTAATACCATTTTATAGAAACTCAATAACCAGAAGAACGGTTGCCAATCTTATCACTTGACAACCGTTTCGTTAACCACCTTTTCATAAATCCGATGCTAACGCGACATCGAAATGTCATGTTCCCTAATATCATTGTAAAAAAAAATACAAAAAAATTGGTTAGGTTACGTCACGGAAACAAACATTTGCTAGAAAAGTGGGTTAGGTTAGGTTAGAACTGCGACCATACAGAAACAAACTTGTGCTAGAAAAGTGGGTTAGGTTAGGTTAGAACTGCGACCATACAGAAACAAACTTGTGCTAGAAAAGTGGGTTAGGTTAGGTTAGAACTGCGATCATACAGAAAAAAACCTTTGCCATAAACCCTTATGGCAAGGATTCTTAAGTCAAGTAAGAACTGCGACCGTGAGGGTCGGCAACAAACTTTTGTTAGAAAATTAAGGATTTACTGAACTTTTGATATAGCGGCTTAGTAATATTTCGAATTATAAAACTATATGCCATACAAAATAGCTGTCAAATGATACTTAGGAATTTTAACAAGTGTGAATTCGAATTTCGAAGTTTTGATATAGCGGCTAAATAATATTTCGGATTAAAAACTTTACGCGACAAAAAGTAGTTGTCAAATGATTCTTAGGCATTTTAATAAGTGTTGATTCGAATCATAAGCGAAACAAAATTACAGCGAAATAAGAATAGGGAAAATAATAATAGGGGAAAAGTACTTTCGGGCAAACAAAACTTAGGGCAATTAATAAAATGGGAAGCGTTTTCGGGCTACTAATATTCGACATTACAATTTTCGACTTTTTGATAGGTAACCCTGTACTCGATACTCAAGAAACTGTGCTTGCAAAAGATCATCTACCCGCTACTGCAATATTTCTGGCAACCGCAATACATATACATGTATATCGAATTAATAAAATAGATCGGTAATACCTTCCGATTTTCGATTGGGCGTTAATAACTGCGTTTACCTTAGAGCGTTGTATTCGCGATGACGCGCTTGGTTCATACTAAACTTAATGTACCTGCCTGATCTGCCTGATTCTGTAAGATTTGACTATTGTGATCTTCATCTTGGAATGACCCGATCAGGCTAACTTTAAGGGCTTAATAAAAAAAAACAAGTAAAAGTAAAAAGTATTTATTAAGCAAACACAAAATAAACATATTGGTACATCTGGCGGACCCCAAACTAGGCTGAGCCTGTATCTTGGGACCCTGGAGTGCGAACAAAATTAGAATTATTACTTAGGTTTATGAAGACTGGAAGAGCCAAGGTAACATTATTTACTACTTGCTACTTATAAATAATATTATTTTTATTTACAAGTTGTGTGGAATATATGTTAATTTTACAAGATGGTAGAATCGTATGTGCCAATAGTTGATCCATATCTGGGGTCCACCCTCTTCGTTTTATAGTACCATTGAGCCAGTCGGTCTTGGGTTTGCTGTTTCTTTGTATGTAGCTGATATCGTAGGCAATGGTAGTTTTCCCTTACCTTTTTTTATCCGGGACAGCTAGGTCCTTTCTTTACAGCATTATTTTTGTCCCATAGCATAAAATGAGCGTAGGTACCATCGCTTACAACTTTCCAATAAGACCTACCTATTACTTATTAGGCATTTGTATACAAACCTCGTCATTGAATATCAGTATTAATCTTTGCTAAGTCACAAGTAATCTACCTAATGATTGAGCAGATCATAGCGACCGTTCGATCATTCAGCTATCTATAACGAGTCAGGCGATGACTTTCGAAACTAGTTTCAGCTAATATATCATGTTTCCTATACGTGAGTAAAAGCTAAGTACGTACTGACAGCCGCCCACTTTTCGAAAAAATCAAATAAGCGTGACTTTCTACGATACGTACAAAGTAAGGAAGTTTATATCACAATTAAATGGGAATTACAGATAAAAACGTCCTTAGTCCTTATTAACACAAAGCTTTTTGTGATAAAACAAATATACATGTTAGTGGTTGAACTGGTTGATCTACTTACTCGTACTCGTAAATAAAAGCTACCTGAAAAAGCGCTGTTTACCAACCTTAAGGTTGAACATTGTGTTCTTGAAACTTCTATTGATTAAGGACTACGGTACAGAGACATCTATGGTGTTACTTACTACTTACTGCGCTGGCTCAGCGACTTGACACTAGATCGCCATTAGCAGTTAGTCACACAGGTCGTTCTGGTCCTCAACGGTCCATCGGTACCTAGGCCTTTCAAATGCCAATTTGCAAATGCAATTGGTGTTGTTACCATTTGTTTTCTTTTGTTAGTTACTGCAACTTTTAATTATTAATTTTCCTTTTTTCAGGCAACTACTCCGTGGAGCACGTGGACAAGGTGTGCCTGTCGCTGCGCGCGCAGTACGGCAAGTGCGTCAAGATAGCCGGGCTGCTCGGCCGCCCCGACATGCTGTTCGTGTTCGACGCGGGGGAGGTGGAGCGAGTGTTCCGGGCTGAGGACGGCGCTCCACACAGGTGCGTGTGAGCAGGACGGTGAGTGCGGCAAAATAGCCGGGCTGCTCGGCCGCCCCGACATGCTGTTCGTGTTCGACGCGGGGGAGGTGGAGCGAGTGTTCCGGGCCGAGGACGGCGCTCCTGGCTCCACACAGGTGCGTGTGAGCAGGACGGCAAGTGCGTCAAGATAGCCGGGCTGTTCGGCCGCCCCGACATGCTGTTCGTGTTCGACGCGGGGGAGGTGGAGCGAGTGTTCCGGGCTGAGGACGGCGCTCCACACAGGTGCGTGTGAGCAGGACGGTGAGTGCGGCAAAATAGCCGGGCTGCTCGGCCGCCCCGACATGCTGTTCGTGTTCGACGCGGGGGAGGTGGAGCGAGTGTTCCGGGCCGAGGACGGCGCTCCACACAGGTGCGTGTGAGCAGGACGGCGAGTGCGGCAAGATAGCCGGGCTGCTCGGCCGCCCCGACATGCTGTTCGTATTCGACACGGGGGAGGTGCTGCGAGTGTTCAGATCGGAGGACGGTGCGCCACACAGGTAGGTGAAAAAGGATACTAAGGAATTAAAAAATCTCACATCTGCGCTTTTTCTCTGCCGGAGTAATCGTATAATCGTTGAATTCGTCGTCGTAAATGAGAGGAAACTACGAAAAGATCCGGAGCGTAGCGCTTGCCTATAGGGCCTGATTATTTCACGATGTCCCCGATGTCTCTTCCAATAGTAAAATATTCCTAAATTTATTTATTTAATAAATGATTGTTTTTGTAACTTTGCAGGCCATCCATGCCGTCGTTAAATTATTACAAGCACGTTTTGAGGAAAGACTTTTTTGGCGCCGAGGAAAACTGCGCAGGAGTCATTGCTGTGTAAGTTATCAAGACTGATAATACTCTATGTTAACATGTATGACTGAAACTCTTCTTAAATAATAATTAAAAGGGATCTATAACAGTTTTTATGTATCCTAACCAGTTTTAAACCAACCAAACCAGTAAACCAGTTTTTATAGTTTCTATATATTCTTTAATCCGGTTATATACTACATCGGTAGCAAACAAGCATATTGCCCGCTTGATGTCAAGCAGTTTCCGTTGCCTATCGACGCCTCCAACTACAGAGTTATATACATACGCGTTGTCGACCCCACTCGGCGTGAGGGTCCGTTGAGCTCTGGCGACCTCACTTACCGGCAGGAACACAAAACTATGAGTAGGCTCTAGTAACGACAATTATTATCTTCACCGATTTGCTCGTCAAAACCCACAGGCATTCAAAGTTTTATTATAATCTATTTTTTTAATAAAAGCAAAACAGAGAAATATGGATGTAATTATATTCCAATTTTGAGAAGTAGGTACAAGTAATTCTTGAGAAAAGATTAAAAGGATTGTATTTATGGTATCGTTATGATTCTGGTTACAGGCATGGCGATTCTTGGTCCGCGTTTCGCACAAAGGTGTCTCGAGTGGCCCTGAGCACCAGTGCCGCCGCGCAGTACACCGTGGCCGTCAGCGAAGTCGCTGACGACTTCATAAACAGGTAAAAGCAATCTATATTATATACAAATGTCTGCTGGAAACGCTGGGATCTTCGTAGATTAATAATATATGCCTTGGAACAGAGAACTTCTGCTCAGCGCAGGCGCCCAAACCTTGGCCTTCCTTTTAGTACCTGCCTTGTATAGTGTTTCGATGAATATCAAATAAAATTATTGTCATTTAAAATTTAAATTGTACTTGGTTATTTCCAGATTGCGTGGAATCAGAAAAGAGGACAACGAAACTTCAGAGGACTTTTTAAATGAAGTTCACAAGTGGTCTTTAGAATGTAAGTAGGTGTGTTGATATATTTACACCTGTTGGAAGTATTAACAAGTGTATATTTAAAGGATTCAAAATCAAAATGCTTGAAGTATTGCAAGCAATCAAGACAAGCCTTGTATAGCCAAATATCATCCCGATTAATAACAATTTCCTGTTCTTTTGGAAAATTTGAAAGCGTCATCACAATTCTCGTTTTCTTGCGACACCTTAATTTGCCTAAAACTTGAGTAGTTGCATTTTTCTCTGCCCACCTCTTATGGGATACGAGTGTGATTGTAAGCTCTCGTTGAAAGTATCGCAATTAGAAATTGTCTTAATGTTAGGAGCCTAACGATGAATGCTTGTTTCCAGCTCTGGGTCTGATAGCCCTGGACACGCGGCTGGGCTGCTTCCAGGCGCGCTCGGGCTCCGAGAGCCAGCGCCTCATCGACGCCGTCAACACCTTCTTCCTCTGCGTGGGGCAGCTCGAGCTCAAGGCGCCCTGGTGGCGGCTCTGGAACACCAGGATGTTCAAGCAATATGTTAATGCTCTTGACACTATCCTCAGGTAAAACTTTCGTCAAATTAGCAGATTATTCGTTTAAACAAGCTTCTCTGCGTGGGGCAGCTCGAGCTCAAGGCGCCCTGGTGGCGGCTCTGGAACACCAGGGTGACGAAACGCTCACGAAAGGAAACGCTAGTAGATATCTATCTCTATCTCTCTTGCGTATTGGCGCGACTGAGCCAGACTAGCTTTCGCGGCGTTTCGTTTTCGTTTCGCGTCGGAGAAATGCCATTCGGCTACGGGGCCAGGATGTTCAAGCAATATGTTAATGCTCTTGACACTATCCTCATGTAAGATTTTAGCTGCCCATGTCAAATGAGCATTCTTAGACATTTGTTAAAAAGCTTCACTTTTTTAGCTCTCTTGAGCGAATACTTGAGCTTCTACTCTACTGTAAGTTTTTGGCGTTACGAAAGAATTTCACTTATTTAAGCAATAAAACAGACAGCGAAGTTCAGACCTTTGGGCCTGAAACTTCGGTACTCTGGATTTACCCATCTTGTTTTTATTTTTCAGTGTAACTCTAAGCCACGTGGAGAGAGCACTGGAGGAGGGCAAGGCCAGTTCCAACAAGTCCCTGCTGCAAGACCTGGTGGCGGCTGCCGGCACCAGGGTCGCAGCTGTAGCGGCTCTTGACATGTTCCTCGTGGGCATCGACACGGTGAGACACTAGTCAGAGACAAGCTGAAACAAGTCTGCTGCAAGACCTGCGGGCTGCTGCACCAGGGTGGCAGCCGTGGCGGCTGTGGACATGTTTCTCGTAGGCACCGACAGGGTAAAATTAAATCCAATGTTTCTTTTATACACTAATAGCTTTTGCCCGCGGCTTTGCTCGCGTTAGAAAGAGAAAAAAAAGAGCCTATGTCACTCTCCATCCCTTCAACTATCTCCATTTAAAAAATCATGTCAATTCGTCGCTCCGTTTTGCCGTGTAAGATGGACAAACAAACAGACACACACACTTTCCCTTTTATAATATTAGTAGGTACAGATTGTAAGGGTTATCGCCTTAATAGTTTTAATTATTATTTTTTCTAAGCATTTACCTAAAAACATTTCAGACCTCAAACGCTGTAGCTTCAACTCTCTACCAGCTATCGCTTCGGCCACACGTACAAGAGAGAATCTACGAGGAAGTCTCACAGGCGCTGCAGGGGAGGGACTTAAGGCCGGGGGACGTCAACCAGATGCCGTACCTTAAGGCCTGTGTCAAGGAGGTGTTGAGGTGAGTGACCACTCTGCTAGCTGTGGCTGAGGCCACACGTGCAAGAGAGAATCTACGAGGAAGTCTCACAGGCGCTGCAGGGGAGGGACTTAAGGCCGGGGGACGTCAACCAGATGCCGTACCTTAAGGCTTGTGTCAAGGAGGTGTTGAGGTGAGTGACCACTCTGCCAGCTGTGGCTGAGGCCACACGTGCAAGAGAGAATCTACTAGGAAGTCTCACAGGTGCTGCAGGGGAGGGACTTAAGGCCGGGGGACGTCAACCAGATGGTTAAGGCCTGTGTCAAGGAGGTGTTGAGGTGAGTGCGGTCTCAGAAAAAAAACACATGTAATTGCGAAATGTGGAATTAAATCAAATCGTTGGTATATTATGATACCTACTCCACTCGTACAAAATTAATGTAAGAAATTATGAAAATTATGGTTTTTAAAAACACACCTAGCTCTCATAAACATGAAATTTTGTAATGATTAATCCCCAAAACGTGACTTATGTTTCCAGGATGTATCCAGTGGTGATCGGGAACGGTCGGCAGCTTACGAAGGACACCGCCATCTGCGGGTACAACATCCCCAAAGGGGTAAGCTTTATGACAATCATGAAATCTGTTAGAATGTGAGATAAAAACGTTCCTAATTCTAATTGCTCTTGAATCGTGATCGTAATCGTTAAGGACCCTTTTGTACTAGGAAACTACACATTGCACAAGATGTGACCAAATAGGACACATCACAATTTCACAGACACATAACAGCCTGCATAAACCACATTGTCATCATTCCAGACGCAGGTGATCTTCCAGCACTACGTGATGGGCAACAGCGAGGAGAACTTCACCGCCGCCGCCGAGTTCCGCCCGGAGCGCTGGCTCAAGCGCTCGCCGTTGGACAAGCACAGCGCTTTCGCTTCGCTGCCTTTTGGGTTTGGTCGACGGATGTGTCTCGGCAGACGGTTCGCTGAGCTGGAGATACACACCGTCATTTGCAAGGTGAATTATCCACCATCATCATTATTCCACCGGCCGGAGCTGGGTCAAGCGCTCCCCCTGGACAAACACGGCGCTTTTGCTTCCTGCTCTTTGGTTTTTTTAGACGGATATGTCTTGGAAGAAGATTCGCCAAGCTAGAGATACACACCGTCATTTGTAAAGTGAAGTATCATCCGTTTTCTCTCATCTTAGAATGCTGCTGATTCTATAGATAACTACAATGAACCCAAAATTTACCAAATAAATAAAATATACCAAATTTTTTTGTGAATAGGTAAGGGTTTCAATCTACATATTTTTAATGGCCCTTACCAATGCTTGCTAACAGTTTATCAGCAATTGTAAATCATTAACTTTGTTGCTCTTCAGATGGTGCAGGCGTTCAAGCTGGAGTACCACCACGAACCGCTGGAGTACCACATTCACCCCATGTACACCCCGGACGGGCCTATCCGGATCAAGCTCATCGACCGGGAGAGTACTTAGTGTAGTAGGCCGCCGACTTAGGGATACGTTCTACGATCCACGTTCCGGGTCACTTCCGGGTCGTATGTGGTGCAGCGGATTCCATTGGCCATACAACGTGGAAATGCTGGTGCTGTGCCCGGTACGACGCGGGCGTGTCCTAGTTAAATTACGCGTATGTTATTAACCCACATATGGGTAAATGACGAACTAGGGATTGCAATCCGGTCCGGCGGATCCGGTAATCCGGCCGGATCCGGTGCTTTTTTCATGCTACCGGATCCGGTGAAATTCGCCGGATCCGGTACCGGATCCGGTATTGTAATTTAATATGTTGGAATAGTGCTAAAAAATAACATTTGAACGTAACTCAACAGGGGATTGCAATCCGGTTTGATTTCCAATCAAAAAATAATTTAATACGTACGTTTTTTTGCATTACTAGGCCGTTTGGAAGTAGGTAAAATAATGTGCACAAGTGACGCGTCAAACTTTCCGTCTTTGAATCTGTAGTGAAATCTGTGCAATTGTTTGCTTGGATGCAAAATGTGGAATAGTGGAGAGTGACAAAGGGCCATACGACAAAACTTTTCGTTAACATGTCACTGAGGTCGATCTTTCGCGTTTTCTGGCCAAACACTATCCGAAATCAAGACCAATTGAGTATATGCCAGCAAACACCCATTAGTGAGGAAACCGCGACACAAAAAGTACATTGGTAGCACACAATTCCAAGAGTTCCCTCTAACGAAATAACGCAACCATTTCTTTCGGCTGGAAATCGCCTGCCGCTGGAAGGAGCCTTGGCTCCGGGCGCCCTGTAAACTCATGGAAGCGGTCCGTTGAGGATGAACTACGAGCGACCGGGTCGAGCTGGAGCGAGGCCACGAGGGTAGCTGAAGATAGGAAGGCATGGCGCGAGCCTGAGAAGGCCCTTTGCATCTCTGTGCTGACGTAGGACTACTTACAAGAATAACAACGTTTTCAGCATGATATAAGAAGTATGAGGGCACATTGCTACAAGAATCACAAAAAACAATTCAAAGCTTAAATATGAATATTTTTTCAGCAATAGCAAATAATACTAAGGTCAATTACTCTTAATGACTTTAATTTAGCTACTGTAGTTTTTTTTAGTTCTTCTTTGCGTGTGAGAAAAGTTAACTGTAAAATAACACAAAACATAATTATCTTTTTTTAAATAGTTATCTCATAATGCATGTAGGTAATGTTTAATGTCCGTTCTTAATTGTTTAAGATACAAGCTCTATAGGTATTACTGTAAAACAATACAGTAAAAATAATTTTGTTATCCTATGAAAGTTTAAAAAGAACGAAAGAATTTTATTTGCGACTTGTTACCTGGTACCTAATAATGTTGATTTCTAAGCTTTAAACTTTTGTTTACTAATAGTGAAGCAAAATACCATCATATTTCTCATATTATGCTGAAAACATACAAAAAAATTTACTATTTGGGTACTTTTAATCCTCAAGGCCAATCCGGCCGGATCCGGCCGGATCCGCCGGATTGGGACCAAAATCCGGCCGCATCCGGCCGGATTGGATATCAGACCGGATTGCAATCCCTATGACGAACCCTCTTGCGGATAGCTTTATTTGTGTAATAAGGACGACGCCTGTAGTCCTAACCTCATGACGAAGCATGTGTTGCGGATATTCAGTTGTAAAATATTTAATGTTACTATATATTTAAAAGTTAGTGTAGTTAGGTCACAGGTCAAAAGAGTAGGTAGAGTGTAGTTAGCTCACATAGGCCTCAGCGGTAAAGATGGCACCTACCACCACGAGACTGGAGGAATATGAGAATGTTTCATAATCCCATCCATCCAACATTTTATTGGGGTTAGGTGTTAGATATGGAAGTTTGGTGCTAATATAAATGTTGTACCAATCGCGCCGGTCACTGCGTACCTTATATTAAGTTTGTATGTAAAAAGGTTTTTTTTTACGATTTTATTTTATTTTATATGAATTTGTTATTCATTGTACATATTTGATGTTGATCTTGATGTTTAAAATTAAAAAATAGTGCTTATAATAAACATAAATCTCCCTCTCGCAATACGACAAGCACAGAGCAAGTTTTCCTTCAAACGTCAATTACGTAAACACTTCTCGCAGGTACACCAACGTTGTTAGACAGTAATGGTTAAATGGGTACTACATATATGTATGTTATATATTTTAGTAAGTTTATGTATGTGTATGATTGTACTTATTTATGTATGTATATTGATGATGCATATAGTATTTAGATAGTGACTTATATCTATTTAAATTTCTGTTTTATTTTCCGCACCAATTGTAAGTTTCTGTTTGGTCCAATGGTTGACTGGTAGAGAATGCCTTAAGGCATTGAGTTCGCCATTTGTACTTTATGTTGTGCAATAAAGGTTAAATAAATAAATAAATAAATATTTTTACTTAAATTGAATATTTACGAAATTGTTTTTTGCCTGGGTTTTTAATGAAAATGTTATTCTTGTCATTTAGTATCGTCGTAGGTAGAGATGGGTAGGGGTGAGTAAATACTGAGTATTTACCCGTAATTTACTCAAAGCACCGAGTAAATACTCGTATTTACTCATTTGGGTGAGTAGAAACTGTTACCTAAAAATAATTTAAAAAATGAGATTTAAGTATTTAGTCGTGTTTATTTTAACTGTGTGGACATGTTTAAATGAGATTTATATTATTAGAAGCTTATGGGAGTCTTAGTTTGTCGAAAAAGAGGTCAACATTGTGAGAAAAAAATAGTGATAATGTTTAGTTAGCAGTTTTGTTTTAAAAAAGCAGGTATTTACAGTAAAAGTATGAGACTTAAATTAAATTGATGTTCTAGATAACGGCATGACGTTCGGAAGTGATTGTTAATGTGGCACTTACGATACGACCTTTTATTAAGGTTTTTCTAAAGAAAACTCAAAAATGGCTCAGCTGATGACGTTTAAAGTACTAGTTTTGTGTTTTGTATTATATGGGCAATAATTTGACGGTTTCTGGATATTTTTCCAACAACGAATTCGAAAGTTATAAAGGTATAAACATTATTTCGGCCTTAATTATCGTTTTATTCCAAAACTGTTCATATTATTAAAAAACTTTTTTAGAAACATTCAATTAGTTTTTAAAGACCTATCAGATGATGTATAATATACTGGTAATTTCTGAATTTTATTTTTGTGAAAAATAGTTACATGTATGGAGAGCACGTCTTTAAAATAAAATTCATATAAATTTGATTACTTAACTTAGTAGCCGATAACAAAATACACCAATATTTCTAATTTGTATTTCCATTTCAGCACGCTAAATAGTTTATACCCACCAATTTGAGTAAAAACGAGTAAATACGGGTATTTTGAGTAAATACTGAGTATTTACTCGATATTTACTCTTGAGTATTTACTCACTACCCATCTCTAGTCGTAGGTATATTTACCGACTAGCTCTTATAATGGTCTTTAAAATATTACGTACATGATATATGCCCATGAAAATGTTGTTTTTTTTTTTAGTATGAACGTAGACGTTTGACCACGATCATACCTGATGGTAAGTGATCATGTAGGTAGGTACTCTCATCAAAAAGAGAATAGTTCTCTTTAAACGGTTACCCACATGTACCACCTAATAAAAACGACCTAAGTACGTGTTAGGTATATGAAGTAGATAGAGTAATTAAGTCCTCAACATTTTCGTTGGTCTCTCTTAATTAAGGTAGAGATGGGTAATCTCGACTCCGCGATTGGATCTGAGTCACTAAATCCGGATTCGCGTTCGGTACCGACTCCACTTATCGACTCTTTGACTCCTTTGAATCCTACAAATCTAAGTCACTCCAGACTAGATTAAGGATAGTCATTTATAAAATCGACTTTGTAATAACTCTTGTAGACTTTAGTTGAGGACGAGATACATGTAACTAACTATACACGAATTTATGTACCTAAGGTTACTTCGTATTCAGTATTGTAATATTATTATTGTAATTTATATTTTGTACTGTATACATAATTATATGTGGTTGTATTGTATTATATTATTATAAGACTTTATGTTTGAATATAAAATAAAAAATAAAACTGTGTTTCATTTTATAAACTCCAATAAAGTGGTGATAAAAAATGGATTGCCTGAGGAATCTAAGGCGTTGTCTATTTATAGTAGGTACCCAAAATGTAGGTTAAATTAGACAAGAATACCCTTGCAATTTTAAAAATAAAACAAAATACTTTATAAATTTACATTCATAGAATGTTTTATTTGATACAAAACATCAAATCTTAAAAACGCCTGAAATGTACAAAAGCGGTCTCCTTAAATTAAACAACTCATTTTTACATTTCTTACAACTCTTTGTGCAGCCAGCAGCCGCAGCCGCAGCCGCAGCGCCCGAGACGATCTCAACACGACTCAACTACCTCCGAGCTTGTGTAGGCCTTCTTGAGCACTACGCCCGAGCAGGAATAATTGCCGCCGACTGCATAACTGTTTTTGTACATAACTGGGCTAGTCAACTTGTTTGACAGACTACAAAATATAACTAAAATACATATGTTTACATCGAATGGCCACAAACAAATACTGGCATATATTCATTATTTACAAATATGTAAATATCACAAAATCAAGCTTGAAATTTGAAGGTTTCAAAATAAAAGTACATATATCTTGACTAGGGCAAATAAATAAACATTGATATATTTATGTACATATTTTCTGAGGATGCGATCAGAACGGAGTTTTTATGGCACTATTTTATAAGAAATAAAATAGGCATCCGAGTATTATGACTTTAGCTTAATATACGGCAGTGGTAGATACTAATACAAATAATAACGCAAAAGCAGCCATTTGCATTAAAAATATTACAAATATAAAAAAAATCTTACTAGTATCACAATGTCCCATGATTACTCTTAACAGTCCTGACTGAATTGACAAATGCACTGCTATAGTGACAAAAACAAAAAGGTACCAATATAATATTTAAAACATAATACCATTTACTTATGTATTTATCCTTATATTATATACCAAGGCCATTAACAGTAAAGTAAGAAATGTCTCAGGTCACATGTAATAGTCGGCCGCGGCAGAGCCTAGGTTTACAAACATGTGATCTTATTACTGGCTATGGTGCACTATTTTTCTGTTCGACGGAGGTAGCGGTAACTTCGTTCGAGAATTTGACGCGTTTCGGCCGAAGGACAGAAAATACAATAATATTGTTAGTTCAGTCAGGACAAGCAGTTATTTAGCAAGTGCTCTGCGCGGCTGGTTTCTTGTTATGCCTGTACACATACACCGCCAGCGTGGCGGACAGCAGCATGAGCAGCGCCGAGCCCACGGTGACGTAGATGACCGCGGAGCTGTTGCCGGCCTGCGCGGCGGCCTCCGCCACGCCGCCGACGTCACGGGCCTTTCGCGACAGAGGCTTCGTCCGCGTGAACTGGAAGTTATCTGAAAAATAAAAACAAAAAAGTGTTACAGAGAAGATAGACAATGCTAATGAACTGCGACATGTTAAAAAGGTAGGTGTTAGGTTCCAAATCAAAAAGGTAGACTGAAATAGGATCCTTTAGATCTTAAAATAAACATCTGAATTTAACAATAAATAAATAAACAATTGAATTTAATACGACTCTGAAATGTGAATTGGAATGTATTGGAAGTATTTCTAAAAAGATTTATATGGTTTTACCTTGCAGTATCTAATTTTTTCTCGTCCTTCACAACTTTGACATTTCTAATCGTGCAAATAATAATTTCTAAATAAGTACCTAAGTACAGTTTCTCTAAATTTCTCTGTATTTAAATGTACTTAAATGATTCTTACCTATAGCAGCCTGAGCTTCGTCGTCGTAATCTATATTTTTGGCAGTTCTTCCGCCCTTGATTTCGTTTTCGCTGGGGAAAGGCGGGAGGTAAGTCGACGGGGGGTTGGTGCTACTGGGTCTGAAGGGCTGCGGGCATCTCGGGTCTTTCGACCCTGGGTAGCAAGAGCTGGGGGTCGTAGGTTGCGGGCATCTAGGGTCTTGAGAACCGGGGTAGCACCTCGGGCCCTGGGTTGTGGGTTCTGTAGGCTTCGGGCAGCGAGGGTCTGTACTGCCTGGGTAGCATCGCGGACGACCTTGGGTGGTCGGTTGGGGACAACGAGGATCGGTGCTTCCAGGGTAGCAGTTGGGGGGAGCTTGGGTGGTCGGTTTGGGGCATCGCGGATCGGTTGATCCCGGGTAGCATCTCGGCCCTTGCGTGGAAGGTGGCAAGTAAGTCGGAGGACTCACTGTCGTGGGTCGTGGAGGTTGGGGACAGTTAGGGTCGGGGGAACCAGGGTAACAACGTGGCCTTTGTGTAGTAGGCTTAGGGCACCTAGGGTCTTGGCTGCCGGGGTAACACCTGGGCGGGGCGGGGGTTGTAGGGGCGGGGGTGGTCGGTGCGGGGGTGGTAGGTCTGGGACAGCGAGGATCTGTGCTGCCAGGGTAACACCTCGGAGGTGCCTGAGTGGTGGGTCTCGGGCATCTAGGGTCTGTGCTACCTGGATAGCAGTTCGGCGGAGCTTGGGTGGTGGGCTTAGGACACCTAGGGTCGTTGGAGCCAGGGTAACACCTAGGGCCTTGGGTGGAAGGTGGCAGGTAAGTAGGCGGCGTTAAAGTGGTAGGTCTCGGAGGTTGTGGGCAGTTAGGATCGGGGGACCCGGGATAGCACACGGGTTTTGGTGTCGTAGGTTTAGGGCATCTAGGATCTTGGCTGCCTGGATAGCATCTAGGTGCAGGTTGGGTTGTTGGTGCTAAGGTGGTAGGCTTGGGGCATCTAGGGTCCGTGCTTCCAGGGTAGCAATTAGGTGGGGCCTGAGTAGTAGGACGAGGGCATCTGGGGTCCGTGCTTCCAGGGTAGCAGTTGGGTGGGGCCTGGGTAGTGGGCTTAGGGCACCTAGGGTCTTGGCTGCCTGGGTAGCATCTGGGAGCAGGTTGGGTAGTTGGTGCTAATGTAGTAGGCTTAGGGCATCTGGGGTCATTTGAGCCTGGGTAACATCTAGGAGCTTGAGTTGTTGGTGGTGGAGTGGGTTTAGGACACCTAGGGTCATTATTTCCTGGGTAGCAGTTGGGTGGGGCCTGAGTAGTAGGTTTAGGGCATCGTGGGTCATTTGAGCCAGGGTAACATCTTGGACCTTGCGTGGAAGGTGGCAGATAAGTAGGAGGAGTTAATGTTGTAGGTCTTGGTGGTTGAGGGCAGCTAGGGTCGGGAGAGCCAGGGTAGCAGGCGGGTTTTCTTGTGGTCGGCGGGGGCGTGGGGCGGGGGCACCTAGGGTCATTACTGCCAGGGTAGCAGTTGGGAGGTGCCTGGGTGGTTGGCTTTGGGCATCGTGGGTCATTTGAGCCAGGGTAACATCTCGGGGCTTGAGTGGTTGGTGGTGGAGTAGGCCTAGGACACCTAGGGTCATTACTGCCGGGGTAGCAATTGGGTGGCGCTTGGGTAGTGGGTTTAGGGCATCGTGGGTCATTTGAGCCAGGATAACATCTAGGAGCTTGAGTCGTTGGTGGAGGAGTGGGTTTAGGACATCTAGGGTCATTATTCCCTGGGTAGCAATTGGGAGGAGCCTGTGTCGTGGGCCTTGGGCATCTGGGGTCGTTACTACCAGGATAACAGTTAGGAGGAGCCTGAGTAGTAGGTTTAGGGCATCGTGGGTCATTTGAGCCTGGGTAACAGCTAGGAGCTTGAGTCGTTGGTGCTAAAGTTGTTGGCTTAGGGCATCTAGGATCTGTGCTTCCTGGATAGCAATTAGGGGGTGCCTGGGTAGTAGGCTTAGGGCACCTAGGGTCATTATTTCCTGGGTAGCAGTTAGGCGGGGCCTGCGTAGTGGGTTTAGGGCATCTAGGATCTGTGCTTCCTGGATAGCAATTAGGTGGTGCTTGTGTAGTCGGTTTAGGGCACCTAGGGTCGTTAGACCCGGGGTAGCATCTAGGTCCTTGAGTAGAAGGTGGTAAGTACGTGGGTCCAACCGTTGTGGTCCGAGGTGGTTGAGGGCAGTTCGGATCGGGAGAACCTGGATAGCAGACAGGTTTAGGTGTTGTGGGCTTAGGACACCTAGGATCATTGCTGCCGGGATAACACCTTGGTTGTGCTTGAGTTGTAGGCTTAGGGCACCTAGGATCAGTGGATCCAGGGAAGCAATTAGGAGGGGCGGGGGTGGTAGGTTTAGGGCATCTAGGGTCTTGGCTGCCTGGGTAACATCTTGGGGCTTGAGTAGTTGGTGGTGGAGTGGGCTTAGGACACCTAGGGTCATTATTTCCTGGGTAACAGTTGGGAGGTGCCTGGGTGGTTGGCTTAGGGCACCTAGGATCAGTGGATCCAGGGTAACAATTAGGAGGGGCAGGGGTAGTAGGTTTAGGGCATCTAGGGTCTTGGCTGCCTGGGTAACATCTGGGGGCTTGAGTGGTTGGTGGTGGAGTGGGTTTAGGACACCTAGGGTCATTATTCCCCGGGTAGCAGTTGGGAGGGGCTTGTGTCGTGGGCCTTGGACATCTGGGGTCATTACTACCAGGATAACAGTTGGGAGGGGCCTGTGTGGTGGGTCTTGGGCATCTGGGGTCGTTACTGCCAGGGTAACAGTTAGGAGGAGCCTGAGTAGTAGGTTTAGGGCATCGAGGGTCATTTGAGCCAGGGTAACATCTAGGAGCTTGAGTCGTTGGTGGTGGAGTGGGTTTAGGACACCTAGGATCATTATTCCCTGGGTAGCAGTTGGGAGGTGCCTGGGTGGTTGGTTTAGGACATCTAGGGTCAGTAGATCCTGGGTAGCAGTTTGGTGGAGCTTGGGTAGTGGGCTTCGGGCATCTAAGATCATTTGAGCCCGGATAACACCTAGGAGCTTGAGTGGAAGGTGGCAGGTAGGTAGGCGGCGTCAAAGTAGTGGGTCTTGGAGGTTGTGGGCAGCTAGGGTCTGGAGAGCCGGGGTAACAAACAGGCTTAGGAGTTGTTGGTTTTGGACATCTAGGATCGGTTGATCCTGGGTAACATTTGATTTGAGGAGGCGCTGTAGGTCTGGGGCACCTAGGATCTGTGCTTCCAGGGTAGCAGTTCAGTGGCGCCGGAGTAGTAGGCCTTGGGCACCGTGGATCCGTGGAGCCGGGGTAGCAATTAGGACGAGCAGTGGTTGTAGGCGCTGGGGTAGTGGGTTTTGGACAACGGGGATCGGTTGATCCGGGATAACAGTTCGGTGGGGCTGGAGTAGTTGGTTTTGGACAACGGGGATCGGTTGATCCGGGATAACAGTTCGGTGGGGCTGGAGTAGTTGGTTTTGGACAACGGGGATCGGTTGATCCGGGATAACAGTTCGGTGGGGCTGGAGTAGTTGGTTTTGGGCAACGAGGGTCGGTTGATCCGGGATAACAGTTCGGTGGGGCTGGAGTAGTTGGTTTTGGGCAACGAGGGTCGGTTGATCCGGGGAAACACTTGAGAGGAGCCGGAGTTGTGGGCTTTGGGCATCTTGGATCTGTGCTCCCAGGGTAACAGTTGGGCGCGGCCGGGGTTGTTGGCTTCGGGCAGCGAGGATCATTTGATCCGGGATAACATTTAGGAGGTTCTGGCGTTGTGGGTCTTGGACAACGTGGATCATTAGAACCTGGGTAGCATTTTGGACCCGCAGTTGAAGGTGGAAGGTATGTCGGCGGGGTTAAAGTGGTAGGTCTTGGTGGTTGAGGGCAGTTGGGGTCAGGAGAGCCTGGATAACAAGCGGGTTTAGGAGTCGTTTGGGGGCAACGAGGATCCCTGTTGCCAGGGTAGCAATTCGGAGGGGCCGGAGTGGTTGGTTTAGGGCAGCGAGGGTCGTTGCTTCCAGGGAAGCATCTGGGAGGAGCAGGGGTAGTTGGTTTTGGGCACCTAGGGTCATTACTTCCTGGGTAGCAATTCGGTGGAGCCTGGGTAGTAGGCTTAGGGCACCTAGGATCATTACTTCCTGGATAACAGTTGGGACGAGCAGTAGTTGTCGGAACAGGAGTAGTAGGTCGTGGACAACGGGGATCCGTGGATCCAGGATAGCAGTTAGGCGGTGCTGGGGTTGTTGGTCTTGGGCACCTAGGATCGTTACTTCCTGGATAGCATTTAGGCTGTCCGGTGGTCGATGGAGGTAAATAAGTGGGAGGTGAAGATGTGGTGGGTCTTGGTGGTTGAGGGCAGTTAGGATCAGGGGATCCGGGATAGCACACTGGTTTTTGTGTAGTAGGTTTAGGGCAACGAGGATCTGTGCTTCCAGGGTAGCAGTTCGGTGGGGCTGGAGTAGTAGGCCTTGGGCACCGTGGATCTGTGGATCCCGGGTAGCAATTAGGGCGAGCGGTAGTTGTAGGCGCGGGGGTAGTGGGTCTCGGGCAACGAGGATCTGTAGAGCCAGGGTAGCAATTAGGTCTGGCAGGAGTAGTAGGTTTAGGGCATCGCGGATCTGTGCTTCCAGGATAACATCTAGGTTGTGCAGGAGTGGTTGGCCTTGGGCAACGAGGGTCAGTAGAGCCAGGGTAACAATTCGGAGGTGCCGGCGTCGAAGGTCTGGGGCATTTCGCATCAGTGAAACCAGGGAAACACTTTGGCTTCTCCGGTTCAGGAGGTAAGTAAGTCGGAGGAGTTAGGGTAGTGGGTCTGGGTGGCTGTGGGCAGTTAGGATCGGGAGAGCCAGGGTAGCAAACAGGTTTAGGAGAAGTCGGTTTTGGACAACGTGGATCTGTTGATCCGGGGTAGCAGTTTGGTGGGGCAGGAGTGGTGGGTCTTGGGCATCGTGGATCTGTAGATCCAGGATAACAATTGGGTTGGGCAGTAGTTGGAGGCACGGGAGTAGTCCTTGGACAACGTGGATCCGTGTTTCCAGGGTAACAGTTTGGTGGAGCGGGAGTAGTGGGTTTGGGGCAGCGAGGATCAGTTGATCCTGGGAAGCAATTTGGTGGAGCAGGAGTAGTCGGTCTTGGACAACGTGGATCTGTGGACCCAGGGTAACATTTTGGTGGGGCAGGAGTGGTAGGTTTGGGGCAGCGGGGATCAGTTGATCCTGGGTAGCAGTTTGGTGGGGCAGGAGTTGTGGGCCTTGGACAACGAGGGTCCGTGGATCCAGGATAACAGTTAGGAGGCGCTGGGGTGGTGGGTCTGGGGCACCTTGGGTCATTGTTTCCGGGGTAGCAGTTAGGTGGTGCTGGTGTGGTCGGTTTGGGACAACGAGGGTCATTACTTCCAGGATAGCATTTGGGCTGTCCGGTTGTTGATGGGGGCAAGTAAGTAGGTGGTGACAGCGTAGTTGGTCTCGTAGGTTGCGGGCAGCTGGGATCAGGGGATCCAGGGTAGCACACAGGTTTTTGGGTGGTCGGTTTTGGACATCTAGGGTCTGTGCTTCCAGGGTAGCAATTAGGGGGCGCTGGTGTGGTCGGTCTTGGACAGCGTGGATCTGTGGATCCGGGGTAGCAGTTAGGACGAGCAGTGGTGGTAGGAGCGGGGGTGGTGGGTCTTGGACAACGTGGGTCTGTGTTTCCAGGGTAACAGTTTGGTGGGGCTGGGGTAGTAGGCCTTGGGCATCGTGGATCTGTGGATCCGGGGTAGCAATTAGGCCGGGCAGTGGTGGTAGGAGCAGGGGTAGTGGGTCTCGGACAACGGGGATCGGTCGATCCGGGATAGCAGTTAGGGGGTGCTGGCGTAGTAGGCCTCGGGCATCGTGGGTCATTGCTTCCAGGATAGCATTTAGGCTGTGCAGTGGTGGATGGAGGCAAGTAAGTTGGCGGCGATGAAGTAGTTGGTCTTGGGGGCTGTGGACAGTTGGGGTCGGGGGATCCCGGGTAGCACACTGGTTTTTGTGTAGTAGGCTTAGGGCATCGGGGGTCGGTGCTTCCAGGGTAACAATTAGGCGGTGCTGGCGTAGTGGGTCTCGGGCAACGCGGGTCTGTGGACCCTGGGTAGCAGTTAGGTGGAGCCTGAGTAGTTGGTTTCGGGCAGCGGGGATCAGTAGATCCAGGATAACAGTTTGGTGGGGCGGGCGTGGTAGGTTTTGGGCAACGTGGATCCGTGGATCCGGGGTAGCAGTTAGGACGGGCGGTGGTTGTAGGTGTAGGGGTCGTTGGTCTTGGGCAACGAGGATCCGTAGATCCAGGATAACAGTTGGGAGGGGCAGGAGTAGTCGGTCGCGGGCACCGTGGGTCGTTACTGCCCGGGTAGCATTTGGGTTGACCAGTAGTCGATGGCGGTAAATATGTCGGTGGCGACAGCGTGGAAGGTCGAGTCGGTTGAGGGCAGTTAGGGTCAGGGGATCCAGGGTAGCACACAGGTTTTCTCGGCGTGGTGGGAGCTGGTGTAGTGGGTCGTGGGCATCGAGGATCCGTGCTTCCAGGGTAGCAGTTAGGGGGCGCTGGGGTCGTTGGTCGCGGACAACGTGGGTCCGTGGATCCAGGGTAGCAATTAGGAGGCGCTGGGGTGGTGGGCCTTGGGCAACGTGGATCTGTGGATCCAGGATAGCAATTAGGTGGAGCAGGTGTGGTAGGTTTGGGGCAACGAGGATCACTTGATCCCGGGTAGCAATTAGGTAGGGCAGGCGTGGTAGGTTTGGGGCAACGAGGATCACTTGATCCAGGGTAGCAATTAGGTGGGGCAGGTGTGGTAGGTTTGGGGCAACGAGGATCACTTGATCCAGGATAACAATTAGGTGGGGCAGGAGTAGTTGGTCTGGGGCAGCGAGGATCGTTACTTCCAGGGTAGCACTTTGGCTGTCCAGTCGTTGAGGGTGGTAAGTAAGTTGGCGGTGAAGAAGTCGTAGGTCTTGGTGGTTGAGGGCAGTTAGGGTCGGGGGATCCAGGGTAGCACACAGGTTTCCTTGGCGTGGTGGGAGTGGGGGTAGTAGGTCTTGGACACCGTGGGTCTGTGTTTCCTGGGTAACAGTTTGGTGGGGCTGGGGTAGTAGGCCTTGGGCATCGAGGATCTGTGCTTCCCGGATAGCAGTTAGGCCGGGCAGTGGTGGTAGGCACAGGGGTAGTAGGCCTCGGACAGCGCGGATCCGTATTTCCAGGATAACAGTTTGGTGGAGCAGGAGTTGTTGGTCGTGGGCAACGTGGGTCAGTAGACCCGGGGTAGCAATTAGGACGAGCAGTGGTGGTAGGTGCGGGGGTGGTTGGTCTCGGGCATCGAGGATCGTCGCTTCCAGGGTAGCATTTTGGCTGACCAGTAGTTGAGGGTGGTAAATAAGTTGGTGGTGACGAAGTAGTAGGTCTTGGTGGTTGAGTGCAGTTAGGGTCGGGGGATCCAGGATAGCAAACCGGCTTTCTTGTTATTGTGGGGGCTGGAGTTGTAGGACGTGGGCAACGGGGGTCAGTAGACCCAGGGTAGCAGTTAGGGCGAGCAGTAGTTGTAGGTGCAGGAGTCGTCGGTCTCGGGCAACGAGGGTCCGTAGATCCAGGATAGCAGTTTGGTGGAGAGGGCGTAGTAGGTTTAGGGCATCGAGGATCCGTGCTTCCAGGGTAACAGTTTGGAGGGGCGGGCGTGGTGGGCCTAGGGCAGCGTGGATCCGTGGATCCAGGGTAGCAGATGGGACGAGCAGTGGTGGTAGGTGCGGGGGTGGTGGGTATCGGGCAACGAGGGTCCGTAGAGCCTGGGTAGCAATTGGGGGGCGCTGGAGTGGTGGGTCTCGGGCAACGAGGATCATTACTTCCAGGATAACATTTGGGCTGCCCAGTCGTTGACGGTGGTAAATACGTCGGCGGCGCCAATGTTGAAGGACGAGTTGGTTGAGGGCAGTTGGGGTCTGGCGAGCCAGGGTAACACGCAGGCTTCGGCTCCGGTGTGGTCGGCCTAGGGCATCTAGGATCAGTGCTGCCTGGGTAGCAGTTAGGTTGCTGCGTCGTTCTCGGGCACGCTGGGTTGGTGCTGCCAGGATAACACTTTGGTGTTTCCACTGGGCAGCGAGGATCTTGACTTCCTGGGTAACAGTTGGGTTGTGCCGGCGTGGTGTTCGGTTTGGGGCACCTGGCGTCGTTAGAGCCGGGGAAACAGTTAGGTGGCGCTGGCGTAGTAGGCCTTGGACACCTCGGGTCGTTGCTGCCTGGGAAGCAGTTGGGTTGCGAAGGTGTGGTAGGCCTTGGACACCTGGGGTCTGTTGATCCCGGATAGCAGTTAGGAGCTGATGGAGTAGTGGGTCTAGGACATCTAGGGTCGTTGCTGCCAGGGAAGCAGTTGGGTTGTGAAGGTGTCGTAGGTCTCGGACACCTAGGGTCGGTTGAACCTGGGTAACAATTTGGTCGACCGGTCGTTGGTACGTAAGTCGGCGGCGGTGTGGTCTGTATCTGAGGGCACCTAGCATCCGTGCTTCCAGGGTAACAATTGGGAGCAGGCGGTATGGCCTTGGGACACCTGGGGTCGGTAGACCCGGGGTAACACTTGACTTGCGGTTGGCGTGTTGTTATTTCGGTCGTGATTC
This sequence comes from Leguminivora glycinivorella, assembly GCF_023078275.1. Classification (NCBI taxonomy): domain Eukaryota; kingdom Metazoa; phylum Arthropoda; class Insecta; order Lepidoptera; family Tortricidae; genus Leguminivora; species Leguminivora glycinivorella. The sequence goes on along the minus strand of NC_062988.1, from coordinate 139,179 downwards.
CTTTGCAGTCTCCATCGCAGTTACTCGTGCAAAGCTGAAGAATAATGGATGAGATTTTTAGTTAAAATGTTAGTTATACGATTAGAATTAATTTTAAATCTTTGGTGAGAGTTCAATGAATTTATTTGCGATTGATGTAACTTTGTCCTACAACTATAGATGGCGGTAGTTACATTATACAAGGTCAAAAGCTAGTGGTGAACGAAGATGACAATATTACCTCGACGTTGCATGTGAGGAAGACCTGGTCGGTCTCCGGGAAGCGGAAGGCGCTGACTCTGCTGTAGGCGATGAGGGTGGCGCCGCTCTTGCCGGTGTTCGTGCTCTTCTGCCACAAGTCTATGAGCTTCCTCTTCCTGAAAATATTAGAATGAAAAAAGTTTATTATATAAATTAATAATTTCAGAAAATCACGACCCTGTGTCCTGACCAACAATATATTAGTTTCCCTTTAACGTTGGTCTCTGGATACTAAAGGTGCTGATGTGCGTTTCATGGAAGAATCCTGTCATAGTAAAATTCAGTGAACATGTTTCCTAATCCCTAATCATCTTTCCAAGTAGGTACATTCAAGTGCGCTGATTTTTGAATAAACAGAAATGGCGGCTTCAAACTCTTTAAGTTAGTAAAATGTATATTTACTAATACTCTTTGTCGAAATGAGGCGTGTTTTCGTTTTAGGTTGGAAGATATAATATTTGGTAGTAAATCGTATTGCAGTATTTGAGAGCGCATTAGGTATCCAAATTCAAGAGCATGCTGGGCTCTTTTAGAAAAAGAGGTGCTTACTTGGGGCACCCCTCCTTGTCCGTGAGCTGAATCTTGTTGGTGTTGGGGCTGTCGTAGTCCTCGCCGTCGTAGGCCCAGCAGTCGTGGATCTTCAGGTTGAACTGGTTCCGCACGTCCTTCAGGTACACCAGGATCGTCAGGTACTCGCCGATCTTGATGGAGTCCTTCAGGGGGGTCGTCTGGGAACAATGATTTATCAAGTTAAGTATAAAGAACATTTATTTCGAGTTTCAACAACAGATAATACCAGACGTCTTCAGAGGTTCCTGTGTCGAGGGCCGCGGGAAACGAGGTAGCCGGGTAACTTAATAAAGAGTGACTGAGTACAAATATTCAGCTACTCCAGAATATGACAAATGAATGGGTACATAATAATCTGGTCTTCATTGAAGGTATGAAAATGTCCAGCAAGTCCATAAACTGGCTTCAGACTTTAGGCTGCAGTACTCACATTGGGGAACACGCCCTTCTGTATGTCCATCCAGCACTCGACGCCTCCAGCCGGGCCCTCCACGGCCACCACGTCCAGCATGTCCACCATAAACGGCTTCAGCTTGAGTGTGTGCGACTCCTGGCGCTGCCCGGTCGACAGCTCGTATGATGTGCGCGCGCATGACACCTGGAACACAGAGAAAACCAATCAGGACACTTATTCATACAACATTACTGTCAGCCTAGCTCAAGACGACAAGCGTTCATTGATGAAACAAAAATAATAAGCTAATTAAGCAGCACGAGCTGATGGAGTTTACATGTTTTTCTAGTTATCAGCTCTATTAAATTTATTTATGTTCGTACAAATGAAACCTCGACTTTCATAAGAGCATTATTTTAACCTAAATTGAAGAATAAAGAATTTCATTTCATTTCATTATTTCGCTTGGGTCGTGTAGTGTAGGCAGAGTGCAGCGACCCTGTACGAAGTCATCAGCCTGGGAGACCGGCACGCGGCGCGCTGACGCGTGGCAAAACGGGCGGCAACCAAAGTTATAACTACAAATTTGGTACCTTTCTGGCAAAATCAAGTGGTCCCTGCACGAAGTCATCAGCCTGGAAGACGAGCACGTTGTCGATGGTGCCGCACGCGTGGCAGAGCGGGCGCGAGCCGCAGCCGGTCAGCGGCACTCGGAACGAGTAGCGCGACTGGCTGCCGCCCAGCGACACGTATCTGGAAACATCGGATACTGCGTAAAGTGGACGTTAAGGTAGTACCGGGTAGGAGTTCCAACTTTAGGCAAGTATATCTAAATACTTTGTAGAAAGGGAGGTACAATAATGGGTACGATGGTATTTTTAGAACAAAAGAAAGGGGTGGTGAAATTCTTAACCCGTCACCACACGGGAAGGTTATAAATTTTTTAGTTAAATTTTAGTAAAATAATCTTGCTATAGCCATTTTCACACAAATAAATATGAGTAAAGATGGTCTTCTTCTGAGTATTCCATAATACTTTGTTTGTTTCGTATTCTTAACTATTTAATTCTTAATTAGAATCTATTAGACTTGTCGCCCAGATCTCTATCATACGCACTAATAAGTCATATTATAGAGTGAAGGGCTGTGAACTGTATTATCGTAATATGCGGTTCCCACGCTCTTCCTATTACACTCAGTGTGCCCCACTTCACCCGCCAAAACCACATAAACCTAGAATACTAGTTATTACTGTATTACGTATTTATGTATACTGTATTAATTATACTAATTATTCGTAATCAGTTGCAGTAGGTAAAGCCCTGGTGGCCTAGTGGTAAAAGCGTGCGACTTACGTTCCGGAGGTCGCAGGTTCGAACCCCGGCACGTACCAATGAGTTTTTCGAAACTTATGTGCGAAATGTCATTTGATATTTACCACTGCCAGTTGTTTTTCGGTAAAGGAAAACATCGTGAGGAAACCGGACTAATTCGTGTTACCCTTCGGGTTGGAAGGTCAGATGGCAGTCGCTTTCGTAAAACTATTGCCTAGGTACTTACGCCAAATCTTGGGATTAGTTGTCAAAGCGGAGTATCGGTACCATCAGCAGTATTTGAAGAACTACATTTGAATCTTTCATTCGCAAATGCGTGGTCGTGGCGTGGTCATTAGTAGTGGTCGGCTACGCGCATTTATCAATTCTAGTGTTTTAGGCGACCATAGCTTACGGAAATTGCTCACTATCATTAATGTAAGAAGAAAATCACAAAAGAGTTCCACAATACTCACTTGCATTTAGGGTCATTCAAGAACCCTTTACTATAAATGATTCCATCGTAGACATCAGCGAACTCCACAGTGACATCTATGAAGTCTCCAGAGCATTGCACGTCTATATCAGGCGCCTGGGGCGAGTCGGCCGCTCGCGAGCCGCGGATGAAAGTCACCCCGTGCTCCTCCGAGGACTCGTAGAAGGGCGAGAGAGCGTTGCCGGAGAGCTGGTAGTTCAGCTCGGCGGCTGTGAGCGTCTCGCCATCGGAAGCTGTAGCGAGCGACAGCTGCAAGGAAATATACCAAATTACTTTACACTCAAGAAACCTAAGTATCTCAAATGTTTATTAGGTAAGTAACAAATATCACAATCGTCGCTTAGCACCCATAGTACAGTACAAGCTTTGCTTAGTCTGGGGCTAGGTTGATCAGTGTAAGAGGAGTCCCCCAATATTTATTAATATTATTTTCCATCATCATTGACCACAGCATCTGTTGTAGATGTTTGTTGCAGCGCTCGTGAGTTTACGGGGTTCTGGGGGGTTACCATGACGTGCTAAAGCCGTTCAGTTTAGGTTGAGAGAGAGGGACGGAGCTATGTAACTGCTATAGCTGTGTCCTTTTCTCTCAACCTAAACTGAACGTCTTTAGTACGTCATGGTAACCCCCCTGCATCTCTGTTGATGACTATACAGTCCTATAGCAACGCGACACTTCTTGTACTTTCCATATTTTAGATAATTAACTAAGACTGTCATATGACTCATTATGGAGCCACTGAATACGCGTGTCATAGGTAAGTATTTGTCTAGTATAGATACGTAGGTATTAAATTCGTTTTTGGTATAGGAAGATGACCTAATTAAAACTTGTCGACAGCTACATAAAATTCACCAATGACAGTTTTACACAACAATAACTTAGAAATATGTATCACTTGTGAGCAAAAAGCATTGTCTGCGCGAACAATAAAATATTAGATGCGCGATAAGCCGCGAACTGACTCTCGAGTCGTAGGCACAAGACTGTTCCATCATGTACAGACTTTAGTCATTTGTACCCAAAGGTCTATAAATAATTCAATACTGACAGGGTTATTCAGAGGTGCGCTACGTATTTACTTTCATGTCTCAATCTGATAATTATCATTTGTGTATTAGACACATTTAGAGGGTGACTCGTAGATTATCATTTGTCAATTAGACACATGTATTTTGTATTTGTAAAAAAATCGAATAATATTTCAAATTATTGTACTTCAAACTTAAATTTATTTGCAGACTTTCATTATCTTCACTGTTAAGCCAAAAATGGGTAAGCGAGCCTTTTTTGGCTAAATAGCTTTTAGCTAGATTTCGGATTCATTCGCTTTTTAATTCAAGTTATGATTATTCATTAGTATTACAGTATTTGATACCCTATTTTCATCTAGGAGTTACTTCTTACAAAATATATTTGTAGATTCGGTGATGAGAGGGTATTTTGTTTACTTCTTTTAAGTTGATGTTTATACTTACTATGTTGTTTCCTGTATTGAGGTGTGCAATAAAGACTTTATTTTTAAAACGTCATGTTTGACACTGTTAATACATATCCGATCCATATCGTATCTATATCTAGTTTTTGACAAATGTTAAGTTTGAATCGGGGAGTAGGGACTTTATCGATCGCAATAGATTAGGATGGGTCGTATCGTAGTGATATAATTATAGACGCTACGAAGCGTTACAAAGCTCCTAGTAAAGATGAAGTCTGCGTAACCTTGTAAATTCATAGCTACCCAGTTAGGTCTATTATCCGATTAAACCTATAATAATAATTCACAATAAAATATGTAACTATCATAAGCATGACGTGAGATGAATCATTATTTTATTGCTTGATGTTATCTGCCTGCAGCTATTAAAGAGGTACTAAAGTGTTTATACTGTTTATTGAAAGTAAACAACTAACATGATTACAGAGGACTAATAATCAACATAAAATGCGAATAATCATCATGCATTTACATACTGCCATCTCTCGACAAGTCAACACAGAGATCTTTTGACATTTTAGATCTTCAGTTTTGACAATCTGACCCTATCCGTCAAAACTGTTAGATCAGTTGCGCCATCTAAACCAGGGTAGGTAATATTTCTTGGTGATTCCGAGGTATTTATCTTATCTTCTAACTAATAAGTATTTATCTTATACGAGTTATAGGTGTGTAGATGAAAATTATCAATATATCTTTGATTAATACTTGGGTTATATTACACGACAGCTGCCGACATATACCACAAAAGCGCACCCGTCTATCGCGCACTATGCACTGATGTGGGCCGACCTTTATCAGGCCACGTTACTACGTATTGCGCGCGAGTGACATGCAGATTGCAAGTAAAAGGTTAATGTACGAAATTGACGCGTGTCCACGGCCCTTTACTAGCCACCTAACAGTAAATAGGAGAGGTTGACAGCTAAAAGCATGAACGTTAATCTAAGAGCGCGAACGTTGACAGCTAAGAAAAAAAAAAAACCGGCCAAGAGCGTGTCGGGCCACGCTCAGTGTAGGGTTCCGTAGTTTTCCGTATTTTTCTCAAAAACTACTGAACCTATCAAGTTCAAAATAATTTTCCTAGAAAGTCTTTATAAAGTTCTACTTTTGTGATTTTTTTCATATTTTTTAAACATATGGTTCAAAAGTTAGAGGGGGGGGGACGCACTTTTTTTTCCTTTAGGAGCGATTATTTCCGAAAATATTGATATTATCAAAAAACGATCTTAGTAAACCCTTATTCATTTTTAAATACCTATCCAACAATATATCACACGTTGGGGTTTGAATGAAAAAAAATATCAGCCCCCACTTTATATGTAGGGGGAGTACCCTAATAAATATTTTTTTTCCATTTTTTATTTTTGCACTTTGTTGGCGTGATTGATATACATATTGGTACCAAATTTCAGCTTTCTAGTGCTAACGGTTACTGAGATTATCCGCGGACGGACGGACGGACGGACGGACGGACGGACGGACGGACGGACGGACGGACGGACGGACGGACAGACAGACATGGCGAAACTATAAGGGTTCCTAGTTGACTACGGAACCCTAAAAATCATGAAAAATTCATGAAACTTTCACGAAAAATAAAGGGAATTTAAATATAAGTATGAAATGGAAGGTTTCCATACATACAATTGTCGGTACAGAGTATGGAAAGTTTCCAAAGTTTTCCTATGTAAAAATTTCAGAATTTTGGAAACCTTCCGTCGACACATCAGTAGCAAAGACCGTGAACGTTGACAGCTAAGAGGTGCAGTTAGCCACTTCAGTCATACTTAGATCGTAACATGCATCTAGCGCCTTGTCTCGTACACAACGGGATCTAGTTCGTTTGTTAAAGTCAAAAACAAAAGAGGCACGGACTTTCTTAAATATACTTACGGATCCACAATCAATCTTTAGGTACACTAAATCCGTTTTCACATTCATCAACATCATCATTTCAGCCATTAATCGCCCAGTAGGCCTCCCTTCGTGTACGCCACTTATCTCTGGGCTTGGAGTCCTGGGCTAATCTCATCCAGAAGTGCCCCGCAGTTTTTCGAATGTCCGTTTTCACATTATCCGATCCGATATCGGATGTCGGTAGGATTTCTATGGAAAAATCCAAGATGGCGATGGCGCCTGTAATGTATGGGATATCGGTCCTACATCCGATATCGGATCGGAAAGTGTGAAAACTTACTAACAGCGAGTCAAACAAATAACTCTGAAGAGCTACCTTAATATCAAATTGAATTAAGTAGCTTATCTACAGAAGTAATCGGAGATCCGAACCCTTGACCGCTGGCATCACAAGGACGGCTACATCCACAGGCCCTGCGCCCCACTCACCTTAACCTACTCGTAGCCAGCGAAAGTGAGTAAGGGTTTTGATAGACCAATAGACGGCGTAACTGAACATGAGGAAACCGGAAAATTTTTAGTAACGTTTTCGATCATATTTGTAGACTAAAAAAATAAAACCGCCTTCAAAAAAAGCGTGTTACAAAACACGGAGAAACTAAAAAGCCAAAAATACTAAACCTTCGAATTCAGATTTCTTATCGGATTGCAATAGTCTAAACATCCAAATTATAAACAAATCAATTATTTTTGTTGTCGGTACCAGACCTGTTCGTCGCCTTGCTATTTCCTGTTTGCCCCACCCAACCATACGCAGGCTGGCCACGACTCCAAAACTAATTGATTTGTTTATAATTTGGATGTTTAGACTATTGCAATCCGATAAGAAATCTGAATTCGAAGGTTTATTATTTTTGGCTTTTTAGTTTCTCCGTGTTTTGTAACACGCTTTTTTTGAAGGTTTTATTTTTTGTTAAAAAGTTAATTTATTTGTTGATTTTTAGTGGTTCCTAGTGATATTATATGTATCAGTCCGAATATATGTACAGTAGTGAAAGAATTATCCTTTAACTCCTAACCATTGAGGAGTTGACCTTCCATCATCAGCTCAGCCACATACAATTATTACCATCAGGCGTAAATACTGGTGTACCTTTGAAAAATACACTAAAAACATTACATGTGCCTATAACATTTGAAGAGTTCCCTCGATTTCTCCAAGATCCCATCATCAGACCCCGACTTGGTGCCAATGGGACCATCTCGGGATTATACCCGTTCGATCAAAAACAAAAAATTGAAATCGGTCCACGATTCTCGGAGATATCGAGTAACATACAAAAAAAATTGAGTCGAATTGAGAACCTCCTCCTTTTTTGAAGTTGGTTAAAAATGTCATAAAACTTTTTATATTTCGCGTAGTTTCAGAATTAATACCATTTGGCAATAACAATCACCGTGTTATGTATTACTTATTGTAAAATGTTTTTTTGATGTGGATAATAAAACTATGGGACAAGATCTGAACATGGGACAAGAATTGATAAATGTCAAAAAGTGACAAATAACATAATGTAAAATACTAAATAAATAATACTCGATGTAAACTTGAATGAGTTTTATTTACTTACTGCATTAACCATGAGATAAGGTACTACCTACTACTACTAGTTTGTTACTCAAAAGATATAAAGAAATAGTGTTAATTTGCGAGTATCCATAACTGGAACCGGAAAACTGCCTACCTCCTATGATGGAGAAGGAACCATTTACGAAACCGAATTTTACGAGAAATAATCCTATGTTACAATAACCAAAACTAATTTTAATTGGAGTATATAAAATTGACTCATTGAGTATCGTTTTAATTTGTTAACTATGAGGAAACCAATAGCAGCGGGTCAATTTTTGAGTCTCACGCGTTCGAATTCAGAAAATTGTCACTGAAAATAACAAGCAAGTCACCGTTTTCAAGCGGTATTTTAGTGACAAAATCCAGTAGGTATGCTAGATTCAAAAATCGCCTGCCTGTATCTATTCTGCAATACGCTTGAAATGTAAAAGAAGGATAGGACATTCAAGTTTTAACACGCTTAGCGGTAGAATTTTTACATGTATCAGTGAAATATCAAAAACAGGCAAAATTTTATCTTAAACTGTCCATGATTGGGTCCGTTACCTTATATACCTAATAGGTATATAAGGTAATAGGTATTACCTATTGTCATCTATTGTAATAAAAGTTTTGTAAAAGCACCTGTGGTGGATAATCATAATTATGTCTACTGTCCGTTACTGTAGCACGTCTAAGATGTGATTCGTATGTATCGCTACCGACCGGGCTAGACAACTATGTATTGTATTACAAAGTAGTTTTAAGTATTAGTCCCGTCTCTAATACACGTAATCATTGATACGAGTATAATAAAATAAATGTAATAAAATAGATTAAATGATCTCACGGTGACTAGTTACATAGCAAATGATTTCCTTATCGGCCACTAGAGTTCACGGGGGCTAATAATAAAATAATTTCAAGAAGCTCTTAAAAAAATTTATTTCTAATAACCACGTAAATACCTAATACTTTTCAAGAAGGTATGTAATTTAAAATAAGCTTTTGCAGCAAATTATAAGTAGTAATTTTTCATGTGCATGTAAGAGTTACGTACCTAATTCGGTAGTAAGCAAAATATACAAATAGCCAAATGTACCTACGGATTCTACGAATGGGTTCTACTACCTAGAAAAATTAGAACTTTTGATACTTAAAAACTTTTAGCTTTGTTGCCAAAAGTATCAAACAAACGTTACGTAAAGCTATATAATTTGATTTGCATAGAAGTGATACAATCTAAAAGTGTAGATTCCACTATTTCGCTATAATTATGAAACGCGACGAGCGCGGGGTCAGAGTTGAAGTATTGACATGATTAGCGCAACGAAAGGAGTTTTGTAACGTGGTGTCCATGTGACAAGTGTTGCTTCACCTTTCAAGTGGTGACTAGGTTTTTGGCGGGTCAATGAACTCTTGAGTTCGGCGTCTATGTTTATTGTTAGAAACTACGGGTTTAATAAATATGAAAAGAATCAAAAATATGGGTTCAGTCGGTTTTAGAATGCCCATAAACATACTTCAAATGAACTGCTATGATTGATACTAATATTACTAATCAAAATCATACCCCCTCATTGGCGTAGTTCATTTTAGATTCTATCAACTCTCAAATAGTCCTCACATCTTGGCGGGTGCTGCCTGTGTGTCCCATGTCACGGGAAGTGGCAGCAACCGCTTGATGCACCTCCTAACTTATTACAGTTTCAAAAGGGGCTCTACGTGTTGGCTTCGGTTCCGCACATGCCTCCCAAAGGTCCGGAATACCCAATGGTTTTTCATGATGGGATTCGTGGGGGTCTACGAAATATGTGGATGAAATATGATGCACAATTATATGTATATTAATATTGAGCTATCTTACCTGCACAAGTGCAATCAGTGCCGCTATGCGCATGACAGCCGCTTCATGGGGCCCTGCAACAATACAAAATACACTATTACTTATTGAAATCAATATAATTTGAAGCTGTTTAAGGCTAAACATACAACTTAATATGTAGGTAGTTTAAACCTAACACATAGGCCTTGGAGGCGTATCAAGGATGCTAGTATAGGGGCATTTCCTCGTTGTCAACGAGTGTGCGACGAATTCGCCAGCTATGTCAACCCGTCTCCATGGAACTAAAGTTCAACACCAAATGATATACAGAAACTTAATCCTTATTATAAATTGTCTACTCGTATTTATGACTCGTTCGTCTTCAGTGAATTAACATTAGAACCATGACCATTTTATGGTAGCTCGTATACGTTACTATAGTAACAATAAAATTATCGTTTTAACGGTTATTGTATAATTTAGAGTTAACGAGTATATTTGATTTCTGATGGATATAAAATCCAAAGTAAACATAATCATACCTAAGTACCTATTTTGTTCCTAAACAGAGAACGCGAGAATTTGACGTTGCTGGCTGTTCCAAGGTCTAATCCAGTAGTTTTCTTGAGATAATAAATGTAACGTCATGCTGTGACGTGTAATCAGTTTTGTTCAGGAAATACTATGAGATGAGAACCGTGTTTCACCGAAAGCTTTCGTGAACCACGATTGAAAGTCCGAACGTGCTGTCTTCAAGCTACGCTCACAATTCCCGACACTATAAGTTATATGTTAATTAGCAATATCTTAATTGCATTATCAATTTCATGGCTTTCAAATGTCGGAAGCGGATGAGATCATGGATGGACACCGTCGTGAGCCGTTACACGCGTACAGCATGATTCTATTAACTAATCCGTCACGCTACTACACGGCCAAACACTATGACCAACAATAAACCTTATACCTTTTAATATAAGTATTACAAACTGTCCGAGAAACCGTGGTAATTTTTTTAATTGTTATGTTATTTTAATTCCTTGACCTGGTGGTTCTTGAACTGCGCGGTTTGAAGAATTAATTTCGTAGACGGATCTGATGGTTCTTTGTGGAAATGAGCGTTAAATCGTTTTTAATCTATTTCTTCCGGGTAGCAGTGCTCATCCTGTCTTATTAATAAGATACGGCTTTTGTTAGTACTTATGTGACTTTAAAGACGAAATACCCTTCCGACCTTCAACTTCTTAAAAAATTACGAGCAAAGACTTTGTATCCTAATTGCTAATTTTCCTCCGCCTGTTTTTTTACGCATGAGAGGGCTGGGGCTGTAGTCTCCAGTGGGGATTCCCCACGCTGACCCAATGTGGGTTGTGGGTTGTGGACTTCACATACAACTTTGAATTCCTTCGTAGGATTCATCGTCCTCACGATCTCTTCCTTCACCGAAAAGTTAGTGAGCAACTATCATTTGTAGAAATTGTGTGACATTGTCTTACAGATTCTAAGTTAGATCTACTTAATCGATCTTTATTAAACACATAACTACGATATATTCCATAACAGACTTAACATTGCTATCACTAAAGTAGCAAAACTGCTCCATTTACGTCGTAAAGCCCATTCTAAACGCGTCAGGTCTGCAACATACCGACATACCTAGCTCGGAATCCCAGTACGATATACACCATTGTGCCCTTATAAAGGTTAAAACATTTCGATAAAAGCCTTCTTGCCCAAATCTGTGAGGCAACCTGCGGTGTTTACATTGGACACAGTTTATGTGCGTGTGGGTTAGGGGCAATCATCTTATCTTTGTGCAACGCGGATGTTATAACACTTGTAATTTCTTTGCACTGTTGTTTGACGGCATGGTGATGGTGGAATTTATTCTGTGATGCGTGCACAGATGCGTGTAATAGTGATGCATAATTTCATATAACCTTTGACTTTTCTCGTTACTAAGTGTTGTTTGTGTAAGTTTAAGACAAGTTATAAAAAAATTAAGTCCTCTTCTGTGGTATATGCAAATGTGTTTAAGTGAGTGACAACGTTTTCACATTATCGGATTCGATATCGGGCGTATTTAGGACCGATATCTTTATATTAAGGACGCGATCTTTGATTTGTCTTTGACATACTTTCTACATCCTATATCGAATCGGATATTCCCATTATCGGATGTGCAGGACGCATAATTTACAGAGACCTTTTGAGTAATTTCATGTAACAGAGTAATGCAAGTGACCAATTATTTGCGTATTTCTTTATTTATGGTGCAAGTTTAAGTAAGCTTATCTAAAGACATCAATATTAAAACTTCAATTTGAATCATAAATTTATAATACATATATGTGGTCACTTACATTACAGTTACGTGAAACTGCCCTGTTTCGTCACTAACGTTTGTGTTAAACTTGAAACGTATAAAGTTGTCTCATTCAATAATGATAAAATAAACACTCTCGTATATAAAACAAATCACGTAATAGTGCAAATGGCCGATCACGAGCTTAATTGAGCACCTTACGGCTCCGTCCGTGAGGTCGCGGGGCGACCCCCGGGTTCCGCGTGTTTCCACATCCACACATCTGGCGGCTGTTGCTCTCTATACTGTTGGCCTAGGAAGAGGGCTACAGAAAACTAATTGAGTGCAATTAGAAAAATAAGCCGAATAAGTGAGACGTGATATTACAAATACGCGCAGTATCTACATACACGCACGAAAACTTCATTGTAAAGATTACATTTTGTGTCATTACATGGTCGGACCAAACTAATTCTTCATTGCATTTGCATCGACAACGTATGGTAATGTCATATTTAGAAATGTGAATTTCGTTATTAGTATTATGACACAGATTTGTTATTCAAATCCGTGCAAGTTTAAACAAACTCCACCAAAATGTACGCTTATGTATGGCGCGAAGTAAATGCTTTGTGTGCATTGTCTCATAACTCCCAAGTTTTTCCCGACCCCTGCCTACATGAACAAAAACACTCGTTTCATTGTCCCTTTGTCTAATATCGATTACCTATAATCGGTTGGATTGTGAGTGGTTCTCGGCTCTATGGATTTGCGCATTGTTGTGTAATGTATTGGATAATAACATTCATAACACAGTCCGGAAGGAAATTACTGTGAAAATGGACTATTCCGATGTCTAATAATTTGTTGATTTTTCTCATAGTTGTCATTTCATTCAATGATTCAAACAACCGTTAAGGCATAGTTTTCTTGCCTAGTTCTAGGCTGTTTTAAAAAAATATCGTTTTACAATTCAGTGATAATAATTCACATAAGCCATTTATTATAGCAGAGGTCTTGAGTGACGTCATATTAATATGGCAAATAAATAGTTCATCCTTTCCGAGCTATGAATGTCTATCTAATTATATACAGGTAGATTGCACTAGTTCAGTTTCAGTTAGACTTGTCTTTCATAATATTAATAACTTCGTATTTGTAGAGTATATTTTCAAAAGAGCTTAATTCTCTATGAAAATTCACACACACACAAGATAAGACATTCCTCATTTGAATGCGATAATCGTACGGTAAGATTATAATGTACATAATACCCACCTTGTTCGCGCATCTGCCCGACAAATCGTGCGACAGATCGCGCGACCAGTCGGACCGGTCCGCACCCGCCGCGCCGCGCCGCGCTGTCACGGCCGACCGTGGCACACTTGGGCCACAATCCGTACGCAGGTTTACGATAAAACTTCAATTTGTACGCGGTGTTAATGAACTGGATATTGTTGTTTACGGTAATTTGTTTGAAGTGCGCGTACTTCACCTTTTTTAAGGTTTTAGTACTACATACGAGAGAGCAATATCCAAACCTGCACGCTTTTAGGTGCTTAAGCCGTCCACAAAATGACGGCATCAGACCGCCCCACATGGATGGGGCGCGCCCCGACACAGCCCCCACAGCGCCCAGCGCGGAAGGGGCCACTCACACCCGGCTATGCGTCAAATTCCCCCTATAATATGTACCTATTTAGAATAAATATTTAGACCACGAACAATATTTATTTATTTAGGCTGGTTTTGGTGTCACGCGGACCGACCGCGCGGAGCGATCCGCGCTGGACTAACATGTGTTAACTTCAGGGAGCGTTTTAGTGGACGGACGACAACATCAACTTCAACTTCATACAAATTGGTCGCGGACGGACGGTCCGCGTGACACTAAAACCAGTCTTAGAGACAATAGAGAGATATATTATGTCTCAATTTGATAACTAATTTCAGGGCAATAGATACTTTTGGAGCGTTATTTATTTATTTCATTCGCGTCTTGACATTGGTCCAAACCATAAATCACATCCATGTAAGTGACGGCGACGACAACGATATCGAATTTTAATAAGAATAGACTGAACACCGAAAAACTTATCATAGTATTATAACCCAAATAATAAACAATGTGAACTATTATACCCTGACAGAAACAATAGGTTGAGTAAGTTCAACATATTTTGACATTGATAATCATAACATATTATAGAAAACCATAAAATAAATTTAGAAAACCTTGGACTTTCTGTTGATGAGCTGAGAGCCTTCGTATGTATGTTAATTAGGCAATATAATCTCGTATGACTTCATAAAGTACTCCGCCTAAATGTGGCCGGTCAAGGAGCTACCTATAATATATTAATACCTGTTATTTTGTATTGTTTAGAAGTTTATTTAGGTATTTTATTGATTATAGATGTGTTAAAATGTCAACGGTATACAATTAAATATAACCGCAGAATAAAAAGCTAGAATAAAAGACACCAACGAACGGCGAACCGCCTATTAATAGTAGATTATACACCGATTTATGTCACGGGTGCGACACTGAATCCTGAACGTAACGAAGGACTGCCAGTTTTACTCCCGAGCGTAGCTTCGCTCGGGAATTAAGACTGAGTCCTGAGTGCAGTGAGGGATTCAAGCGCCCAAAACAAAAACAGTTTTATTCCCGAGGTATATACTCTACTTTTCTCACCTTATGCGAGACAAGAAAAAACAGCAAATTAATAGTGTTTATATTTATATATTTAAGAAAATAATTATAATTTAGAAATACAAGTTTATATTTGAGACATTAGTCCAATTATGGAAAGATAATGATATATTTTTATTTGATACCGCCGCAACTTGTCACAACTCGTTTCTGACAGCATTTCAACAAATGAAGATCGTGCGTCAAATGAAAATCGAGTCGGTCGCGGCTTCGGTTTTTGAAAATCGAGTTGGCCATGCCCGCCGCGGGCATTACGGCTTAACGAAATTAAACTTTATCGTCATAGCAATAAGGTGCAATTATTTGGCAATTACATTATTGCGCCGTGTGTAATAATGAATTTTTATACAACATTATATCACGGTTGTTGACAAGAGATATAATGTCATGCTTTCCGTGAAGTTCTAATGACATATAATCCGACTTTGTCGAGCATGAGGTGTGAAAAAATGAATATGTAGATACTACCAGTCCCACTTAGTTAACTATTTCGATTGATTGTTAAAAGGTTAGAAACATAATGTAAACTAGATACTGACAGCTTTCTAAATGTTTACCGTAATCGATCGTAAAATTACACGATTGTATAAAATCATAGTAATGTCTCACAAAATCAAACTGGTTTCCCAATTCCTGACCCGCGTGAAGAAACAAAACGCTGAAGTGTATGTTTAACAGCCGTTATCAATAAAGACGGTTCATAACATAACAATGTAGCGCTTGCACCACTACGGCAGATGATTACAAGTCGCGAGTGTCAGAAGTAATAAAATAAACGAGAAGCAGATACTATCGATGACCGGGCTCCGGCCGGTGAGAACTTCATGTCGATACATTTCGTCATTTTTACTCGTAATGTGGGTATATAGTATGTATAGTTGTTGGCCAATTGAATTATCCTGTATAGAATACTTAATAGCAAGGACCATTTAATACTAGACTGATATAGCCCATACAAAAAAGCGTACCCCTGAAAAAAGCTTAGTTTTTGCTTTAAAACTAGATGGCGTTGTTTCGTAACCCGGGAGTGGAAAAAAACATATTTTCACACATATTTTTACTTGTTTTTATATTATACTATGAATAACTATCAAAAAACTTTATTTTAATATCAAAATATTGGCTCAAAACACAATTTTTACAAATTATATTTTTTGGTCGGCCTCGACGTAGTTGTGATCGCTTCGCTGGCTAAGTTTGTTCACATGTTGTCTAATTATTGCCAAATAAAATGACTAGATGACGTTGGTGGACTAGGAAAATGTCACATCCGTTTCGTTGTTCATTAATAATATACTTAGTGATAATAAACCTATATGTTGTGCTCAAATACGTTCAACAAAACGCAATCATTGTGCCAACAGATGTTACATCTGACATCCATGTCACATCACAAATGTCATTGTATGATTTATTGAATATTCATA
The DNA here is from genome assembly GCF_023078275.1 of Leguminivora glycinivorella. Classification (NCBI taxonomy): domain Eukaryota; kingdom Metazoa; phylum Arthropoda; class Insecta; order Lepidoptera; family Tortricidae; genus Leguminivora; species Leguminivora glycinivorella. Next base: position 122,922 of record NC_062988.1, on the reverse strand, counting down.
ATATGGATATTAAATATTTTAGAATCGCAGTAGCAATGCGAGTAGAGATACAGAATTAATAACGGTATAAATTAATAATTGTATGACCAATGACCTCATACATAAATTTACCAGTTTAGGTGACAGAAGGCGAATCCAATTTTTAAACATTAAATGTGCTAAGGAAAAGAATCTTTCCGATTTTCAACGGGACACGGCTGAAGGGGCGAGCTGGTTTCGACTGCGCCCATGCATCTCAATTGTCCAGAAAGTTCATTCGAAGATCATTTTGCTTATAATAATCTGAGTAATCACAGTGAACGGTTTGACAGTATTTCAGCTAACATGTAGAGAGACTTGCTAGCTTCGTCGGTCAGGCTTCGTCTTGGACACAACGCGGATAGTTCAGCGTTTCTTGTATGTCACTCCGAGCACCCTGACCATCGGCAGCGTAGGCCATGCACTGGCCGACTAGGTGTGGCACTTTGGATTACGTTTTTATAATAAATTAATGATAGTTTGTATTGTTTTGGTAATATATTTTCTACTCGTATACTACTCGTTTGGTACTCGTATAAACCTAAACTCTGACATAATTAATAATTAATGAGACTAAATTTAATGCGTTTTCACATTATCCGATCCGATATCGGATGTAGGACTGATACCCCATACATTACAGGCGCTATCTTGGATTTTTTCCAATGAAATCCTTCCGACATCCGATATCGGATCGGATAATGTGAAAACGGACTAAGACAATAGATACCTTGTTAGTGTTATATATCTATGCCTATGTATATCCCACCAAAAACATTCTGTAAAAAATAGCCGTTTCGATGGAGCTGCTTGTTTATCTCTAAAAAGTAATGAAATCTCATAAAGTTCCTTACTGCGATTTCTTTATTATTATAGTTAAATAGCCTTTGCCCGCGGCTTCGATCGCGTTAAATTCGAAAATCTCTCCACAAACTTCCATCCTCCATTACAAGGAAGTGGGGGGATATAAAAAGAGACAAAAAGTAGCCTATGTCACTTTCCATCCCTTCAACTATCTCCACTTAAAAAATCACGTCAATACGTCGCTCCGTTTTGCCGTGAAAGATGGACAAACAAACAGACACACACACTTTCCCATTTATACTTGACGTGACTTGGCCGTTGAAGTGTAGCGGTGCTGGCGACAGATTGGTGCAATGGTATCATGGAGCACCTGGTTATAAACTTCTTTATATCCTTGTGTACAAAGAAGTTTATAAGTTTCATATTCGATGGTCCGAGCTTAAGGTTCGTAAAGCCATGAAGCCGAGCTGATAATCATTGACGCTAAACGCCGATCGAAACGCAGTCTGAAGTGGGCGATAGACGTACGATACGAGCAAGTATGCGTACTTATGGCTCGACGACCTTTTTCGATTATGTGTCACCGTAAGTGCGTTTTCACATTATCCGATCCGATATCGGATATCGGACCGATAATCCATCCATACATTACAGGCGCCATCTTGGATTGTTTCTATTGAAATCCTTCCGACATCCGATATCGGATCGGATAATGTGAAAACGGTCTAAGTACGCGTAAAAACCGCCGCGCATAGTAGTCGACCATCCAACGCGTACTTGCTCGTACGCCTATCACCCACTTGACGTCGCGCCAACACTTTATGGAAAAAGCGGGTTTTCGACAACTACCAATAAGATTTTAGACATTCAAAAATCTTCAATAATACTCGACTGTTTCGGTCGCACTTGTTCAAATATAGGATTGGATTGGTGTGAGCGAGACGGTCAGGAGATTGATTGTCAACATGATATCTATCATAAACACCGTTCGAAATGGCCTCATTAAAATCTAAATTTTAAATATATTGAAAGTAATATTACTAATCATTGACGTCACGCTGAAATGAAAGAGATAGAAAATTTGACAGTATGGTACTCTTTTGCATGATTGTCATAATTCAAAATAAGAACGATGGCTTGCGTTGTAAACAGGGACCGAAACATGACACGGGCCCCTAGCGTCATCTATGTACTTTTCACTGTATCACTTGTAATGCCGTTGAACTACCGCGTGCGTACTTTAAAAAAAAAACGACATTTTTATTCAAATGACACTCTTAGTGACATCTAGCGACATAGATTTACGGCTGCCAACGGGGTACGGTGTTTAGTATGGACTCTGCTGGTCCTTTATAATCGTCCTTGCTTAATAGAAATAAATTTGGAGCATGTTCATCGTCGAAATAAATTAGATCACGGTAAGCGCTAGCGGTCTATGAATATCTAAGACTAAGTACAAAGAACTCGAAGAACCCTTAATGGGGCATAGAACTTTATCGATCTTTGCAGGTTTTAAAATTGAGTAAATTTAGACATCTAGTAAATAATGGTTATAATATTTGTATATTGTATGTATAGGTATTAATCCATGATGCCATCCATTGTGTCTGAGCAGTTATTACGTCCGATAAGCAATAAAATAACGTCGTATCTCATTATGCTGCCATCTATATTTGGTTCACCCGGTTTATGCAAACGACTGCAATAAACACTGACCGTCGCGTCGGTTCGGTCGGACGGCGTGCTTGAAAATAAAAATAAATGCCTGTCCTAAATGTTGTCTCAATCAAAAATAACCTACACTTGTATATTATTTTATTATGTTATCATGAAACATAATAACATGCTTTGCGTCATTCGCATCTTTCCTCATAATCATAAATTACTTTATAATTACTGTTAGAATCCAAGTTAAAAACATCCAGGTACTTGCAAAGTTTTGACAAAAGGCTGAGTTGACCACATCCTCTATTCTTGACCTTTGTCTCATCACAACATCAGATCTCCTCACCGCTTGAAAAAGGCAATTAAAAATGAAGTTTTAGCCACATCCTGCGCCAAGGACAAATATTTCACACAGCAGTGGATTATGTCAGCTTACTGCAAGCCACAATACAAATATGGCAGTACCTTGACTTAAAATGCTAAAACAGGCGTGATCACGACGATTTGGATAATAATAACATCGATCTAAACTACCTAGATGCACCATCACGGCTTAGAATGTGTCCGCAGCAAATTGTGCTTGAAAATGTTCTAAGCACAATTGGGCGGTCAGTAGCGCTTCATCCGCCGTGTCGGCAACATGCCTAAGTGCTCCGTAAAAAAGTGCAAAAATAACACCTTATATACGTTGAAAAAGGATGACGTATCGTATTTCCGGTAAGTAATTGTTAATAATTTTATAATGTTATGCATTTGTGGTCAAAATGGCTTCCTAACTTACAATTAACAAAAAATAAAACCGCCTTCAAAAAAAGCGTGTTACAAAACACGGAGAAACTAAAAAGCCAATAACAAAAAATAAAACCGCCTTCAAAAATAAGCGCGTTACAAAACACGGAGAAACTAAAAAGCCAAAAATAATAAACCTTTCAATTCAGATTTCTTATCGTATTGCAATAAGCTAAACATCCAAATTATAAACAAATCAATTATTTTTGTAGTCGGTACCAGACCTGTTCGTCGCCTTGCTATTGCCTGTTTGCCCCACCCAACCATACACAGGCTGGTACCGACTCCAAAAATAATTGATTTGTTTATAATTTGGATGTTTAGCTTATTGCAATACGATAAGAAATCTGAATTGAAAGGTTTATTATTTTTGGCTTTTTAGTTTCTCCGTGTTTTGTAACGCGCTTATTTTTGAAGGCGGTTTTATTTTTTGTTAAAAAGTTTATTTATTTGTTGATTTTTAGTGGTTCCTAGTGATATTATATGTATCAGTCCGAATACATGTACAGTAGTGAAAGAATTATCCTTAAACTCCTAACCATTGAGGAGTTGACCTTCCATCATCAGCTCAGCCACATAAAATTATTACCATCAGACGTAAATACTGGTGTACCTTTGAAAAATAGACTAAAAACATTACATGTGCCTATAACATTTGAAGAGTTCCCTCGATTTCTCCAGGATCCCATCATCAGACCCTGACTTGGTGCCAATGGGACCATCTCGGGGTTATACCGGTTCGATAAAAAAAAAATTTTGAAAATCGGTCCACGATTCTCGGAGATATCGAATAACATACATACAAAAAAAAAATAAAAAAAAAAATAAAAAAAAAAACATTCAGTCGAATTGAGAACCTCCTCCTTTTTTGAAGTCGGTTAAAAAACATTTATTTTCTAGAATAATTAAAGTAAATTCCTTGATTTGGTCTTACGCAGTTTGTCTCTTTCTCTCGCGCTATACTAGTAATGAGCGGACGGCGACAAAAGATGGATGAAGTGGAACATAGTTAAAAATGGAATGATGGAGTCGCTAATTTATATTTTTTGTAAAAGAAGCCTATTTCATATTAATAATGTATGTATTTATTTATTATTATGGACCAATAAGTCTGAAATAAATGATTTCAATTCAATAATATTAATACATATCTTATAAATTACTTTAATTATAAAAAGAAACAACCCGGGAATAGCAAATTCGTTTTTAAGTAATAAAAAAGCTTTTTATTCCAGATTCCCAAAACAAGACGTTGAAAGGGAAAAATGGCGCAAGATTATAGCTGAGGAGCGGAGAGAAGATTTACCCAAACAAAGCTTTGAAAGAAATTATACGTAGAATAATAGATTAATGTCATCGTTCAATTCTTCTTTGTTTTAATAGCTACTTAATTCATATTCTCCAAGTGCACCATCACACACACCACATACAATCCCTCAACTGTTTACCTTCACATAATCGCTACACATACACTCACTACACGCACACACACACTCACACACACACACACATATGTTATATATATACATACCTACACACACACACACACACACACACATATATATATATATATATATATATATATATATATATATATATATACCTCAGTTGACTCTATTTAATAATGCAAACATTGCAAAACGTGGAGATATTAATCAGTTCAGTTGCAATTGTCCCCCAGTCCAAATTGTCCCGCCGTACCTTATATATTTTTTTGTTTGAGATAATATCAATAAAAATATCGTACAGTAAAAACTCATTTTTTTTTCGCTTAAAATACGCAACATCTCGAAAAATGTTATACCAAACGTTTTGTTCCTTAAGAAATTTTCTATCTAATAGGATTTTTTAAAACAGTTTTTCGCAAAAATACCGCAAATTTCCTCATTCTCGCCTTTCATCTCATAGCGCGACTCCCATGATGCCTCTGTCCATCCTCGTTCCCAATGTAAAAATGGCGTTTAGATTGTTGCAGCGCAAACGAAATTAAACTTAAGTTGGTTGCAATAAGACGTAGATTTTTTTAAAAATATGCACACCTGCGATCTGCGGTAATAAAATTTTATGGCTTTCGCGATGATCACATTCATTAATGTCATAACCGCCAATTGCTTGCATTTGAAATTGAACTTTAAGTACTAAGAAATAACGTTGTTTTTGTAAAAAAATGAAAGTAGTTTTTACTACATTGCGAAGTTTTCGTTTGTCAACTGGACGCACACATTTGCAACTAAGCGATCGGACACTTTTGAGTGCCGAATTTGTAGGTGATAGTGTATCTAGAGAAGTTTAAATCGATGAATAATAATGACGAATACGCAAAACAAAAGTCAAGGTAACCAATACTTTAGACACAGCGGCAAATTGATTCTTAAAGTACCTGTCACCTGAGAAAAACCACTAAAAATCATTTTATCACTTGAGTGGATGATCGATAACATTGACAACAACTTACACAAAATATGTAGTTTTCGTACACCTTCTTTACCGTCACTGATAGATTGAATTTTCCAGAATGTTTTTTTCTTCTTCTAAATATGTGATTTATTGATATTGGAGTACCTAGGTATTAAAATGGCTTCTTTGTCGAATAGCAATGTCGTATTAAAACTCAAGAAGCACTCGATGTCTGACAGACACATTATAGGATTCAGATATGCAAGTCTATTAGTATCAAATTAATGAACATATTGTACTCCTATTGTGCTAATGTTACATTATTGCCTCAAAGATTCACAACAATACAAAAACTGGCGTGAAAGGTCACTTGCCCTAACAAATTATAAACTCCATTTAAGACACACCTAATACCACATGCAACCAAACCCATCGCCTCTACATAAAGAACCAATATAAATATGGCTCCCGTCACACATACTTTATAAGAACACAAAGTTCTAACATACATGTGATTGTTTTTCCAAGGCGATGGAAGTGTAGGGTCTTATCTCGACTATCATTAATTATTTCTAACAAAAAGTTGAAGATTTATGCGGTTTTTCGTAAGTTTGCGCCGAGCGTCAGGCTGATGTACTGGCCGGCTGTTTAATTTATGGGATTATAATAGACAATGGACGGAGCTGAATTAAGCTATAAATTACTCGTCCAAAAACAAGGTAAGTAGATTTTTCTCTGACTGAAACACTTGCAGTTCAAATGAGACATTTTAAGTATTTTAAGGAGTTCGTAGAAAAATTAATAATTTACGAGCAATTGTTGAAATTTTACTGTTTTTATAGTGTTCAATTAGTGACATCTAGTGTACAAAGAAATAAATAATATGTACTATCAACTGCGAAAGTGCATGAAGAAATTATGAATGAATTCATTGATAAATTGCACTTTGCAAATAAATTGCCTTGCACTTTTGCAGCTGATACAATATAATGTGGCGCAGGACAGGGCAGTGCCGAAGACTTGTCACTGAGCCAATGAATGAAGTAGGTATTTAAGTATAAAAAATAAATTGAATAATTATGTTAAAAGTGACAGTTGAGACTTGAGACGCAGCGCAGCAGTGATCTGCCATGTTTCTGATCCGAGCTTGCGCCATGCTTGCGCGCGCGCAGCAAGCCTGTAATTATAATGAAGGGAGCGGGATGGATCGCGCCAGTCTTACGTAACGAGGAAAAATCTTCGTTGGAGGAGTTTTTTCTTATAAAACTTAGTGTGTTTTACAAGAGTCAGCGGTTGGTTTTTGAACTAGCCTGCTTTATTAAGAGCAGGGCATATAAATGTAACTGTTTGTAAGGCCTTATTTAGACGGCGTGCGAACTCGCATGCGATTTTAGTTGCATTGCAGGCTGTTGAGGTTACATACAATTTTGCACAGCCATCAAAAACAGTAATGTTATAAAACTCGTATGCGAGTTCTCGTACCGTCTAAATGGGCCATAACTGCCTGTAAAGGAAGGAAGCAGAAGGGGGTGACCTTTGCCCGGCAGTGGGACACAATAATAAATAAATAAATAAACTCTTTGTGTAATATTAAATAAACTCTTTGTGTAATATTGCTTTTATGTTGACTTCCCTTGATCTCAATAATTCCTGTCGTTGTGCTAATATAAGCACAGCATTTGCTGAACGTGCCATCCGATTTCCAGTTTAGAAATGAGTCTCGACATAGGACATGGGGAGAGCTGAAACTGAAAATGAGTCGGGTTAAAGTTCAGAAAGTACTGATACTGAGAAGGAACGGTAGTGAAATCCTACATGCAGGGTTCCCTGTAACAGCTTTTTTACAAATGATATGTGTGTTATTTTTCCTGTTTTAGGTTTTTTTGTGCAGTATTTTACTACTAGGTACTATAACTTCTCAGATTTTACACTGTTTCACAACTTAATTTCGAACCTATAATTATACACCTATAACCTATACATTTCGGAATAAATTATTGAAACACACACGTTCAGTATATTAGCCCACGTGTCCCGTATCCGCGAGTAGTACGCTATAAATTGGCCCGCACCGCACCACGCCGCACCGGAGGACCCGCCGTGTAATGATCAGTTAGCCAGACCGCACAGATTGCCTGACCCGACCTGACCCCACTTCGCTTAGAATGAGCCCACCACAAGGTTTAACGACTCATTGCGACTTTAATATCATTTTTACTATAAATTTAAGACCGATCATGAGTTCATATCTAAATGACTAAACTCATAAATGTAATACAAAGATTCAAATAACAGAAGTCGATATATATTTATGATGATCACAGCAATAATTGCCCAGGCAGGCAAGCATGGTCGCGCGATAAATGATAAAACATCAGGCCGTCCCTGTCGCACAATTTGTAAGTGCGATAGGGACGGCATGATGTTTTATCATTTATCGCGCGACCATACTTGCCTGCCTAATCTGAATTTGAATCCGAAAATCATTTATAAGTTAGTTCATTGGGAGAAACACTACCAACTATGTAGGCTACGAGTCTGTAAGATGCATTTTTCAAAGTAGCAAATTATCTAAGTGCTCAGTCTCTGAACTAATTTGCATTAAGTTGTGTTGTGTGCAAGAATAAATCACTGTTTAATGCGACTTGTGTAAATCGTAAACCTAAACTCTTGCAAAGCAACCAATTACTGAAAGGTTACCCGGAAACCCTTGTAGGGAAGAGTGCGCCTATACTTACTGCTTACTTGAATCATTACAACTATACTCACTAAAAACTGAATGACCACAATTCATTAGATTAAAAAGGTTAACATCTTCTATATGTGTACAAGTCGATAGCTAATCGGGAGGGATGTATATCTATAGATGTGCTTGTAACAAGGTAAGGATACAACATGCAACCCTTTTTTTTACATTGGGCATTAAAAAGTAATGAAAGATTTTTCTTTCATAGACATACCTTCATTTTATTAACTTTGATTGAACTCAGTAAACATAATAAATACCTATAAACTGGCTTATATTGACCGGGATATAAACCGTCATTATCCTTACATATATCCGTCCATATGTCTTATAAAACTAACTGTGAATCATTTCAAACTCTTACCTATGAACTGGTTGATCAAACAATAATAAAACTAAAAGACTGGTAACGTAACCACCACGTTAGTTGCCTAATACTGATAATAGTAAGTGATGGGGCTGACTGGCGATCAAGTGATCGCTCACGTGCGTAAGCGCAGGTTGTGACTTATGACCCGACATTTGTTACAGCGGCGGATGTATCTCTAAAGGGTTCAAACGTGGCTGTAATCGTTTATTTTTCACATGGGCCCTTATAAATAAGGTTGTACGGAAGTTATCATATTTTTTGTTATGTTACGAGTCACATGTTAATAGTTGCATTTTGCGTTTCGTGAACCAAGTGCGGTACGAGTAGGAGTGACTCAAATTGGCCATATGACCATTAATTGTATAGTGTTAACTTTAGTTAGAACTTAGAATTAGTATATAATAATATCAATTGTAATTTCAACTCAATTTTAAATATTTTTTAAATACCTATGTACATGTGACGTGTAAAAGTGCCCCTGTGGCCTATTTGCTGAATAAATTATTTTGATTTTTGATTTTGATTTGATTACTTGAAGCATTGTCATCCTCCTGCTCAAGTGGTTCGCTTTGACAACTAATACCAAGATTTGACGTAGGCACCAGTTTTTACGAAAGCGACTGACATCTGACCTTCCAACCCGACTGACATCAGGCCTTATTAGGATCAGTCCGATTTCCTCATAATGTTTTCCTTCACAGAAAAATAGAGGTATATCAAATGACATTTCGATCTTAGGTATGTAAGATTGCACTTGAGTATCTTCTTCTTCCTCCTTACCCTTATCCCACGTTATGTGACAGAATATATCAGGTTTTAAATACCTACGTCTAATGACCTAATCGTAATATTGCTAATTATAAAGCAGTTTCCCAAAGATGCCATTACTTACTCATTCGAATGCCAGGTGTAACAGCTCTACACATTCACTTTTATGACCGAACGAGGAAAAAGCTGTGGCAGTATAAAAAGGTACTTGTTTCATCCATCAGTTACGTGCACACGAGTGTGTATGAATATTCATCAAAGATCAAATATGCTGCGGGTAATTTAACGTGTCAGCATGTATGAAAGACATAAAACATAGCTCCGTATAGACAGATAAAGTCCAAGAAAAAACGTACGTCAAGAGTAATGTACAGTCAACCAATCTGAATCCTAATAATGATTTAGGCCACTGTAGAACCCTTTCACAGAAGAAGTCAAAGAGACTGATATAGCAAATAAAGCACGGTGTCAATAGGACATGGTTCTAGTGGCCTAGGATTTTTTTTTTATTTTATTTATTTATTTCCCATATAGGTATGCAAGATACACTTATGTCCGTCAGGTTTTTCCATACAACTAAAACAACTGTTATTACTTACTAATAACTAATAACTACTACACTTATTACTAGTACACTAATGCCTATTTATTCTAAAGTTACAATTTTGCAATTCACCCAAACAAGTTTGTCCTTCAAATAGTCTGACACATTATAGTAAGATCTTTCAGTTAATCGTGCTTTTACAACTGTTTTGAAAGTTTTGTCTGGTAAGTCTGTAATGTGACTAGGTATCTTATTGTAATAATGTATCGATTGGCCTATAAACGACTTCCTCACTTTGGCCAACCGTATGCGGCGCACTGCAAGTTTATTTTTGTTTCGTGTATTATAATTATGTATGTCGCTAATTTTTTTATAATTTGAATAATTTTTTCTGGCGTACATGATAACTTCATAAATAAAAAGCGAGGGCAGTGTCATAACACATCATAATGTTGACTTCCCTAAAACGGTCTCTTAGCGAGGTAAGCGGGCTTAGGTTATATATTGCCCTCACTGCTCGCTTCTGAAGAACAAATATACTGTCAAAATCTGCAGATCTTCCCCAAACGAGGACTTCATATGACATGAGACTGTGGAAATAACTGTAATAAACTAATTTAGCTGTTTCTTCATCCGTAATTTGTCTTATCTTTCTGACAGCATAGGCAGCCGAACACAATCTATTACTTAGATTCTAATTTTGTTGACTGTACGTTCGTCTAGATGGCGATACACCTTTGTTTGATTCTCGGCTAGAGCACAGAATATATAATAGTACAAGGCTAGAGTCTGTTCAAAAGGAAAGAAATCTAAAATGCACAATTTACACAAATTGTAAAACATATTTATAATTTATCTACACTCTCACTATATGACATGTACTTACATAGAATCCTAACAAGTAAAATTATATAAACAATAAAATGCGGTCAGTACATTAAAACACCATCACCGAATCATACGAATCAGTACTGTAGGTAAAACACTCAAAACGATCACGTTTTCGTATGCAAACAGTTATTATAGTACACTACTAATAGTGATTACACTAATTACTATTCTTTCAATACAACTTCGCAAGCTCGTATTTCCATTCAGTTGTTGAAGATTCTGTTTCTGGTTGTTCGAAGTGTGTCAGGTGTAGTAATTGTGGGTTACGATTCAAACGGTCGGTTATCTATACCGATATCAATGCCATAACGATTAAAAATAAATGCTATGATTGAGATGAGAAGGAATTATAAGGCATCTAAATGATAGCTCAAGATTTCAATTGATCATTTCAATATATTTTTTATTTGTCGTGTAATTAAAATTAAAATTTATAAAACCTCTCATTAAATTGTCTCCCGACTTGGCGAATATCAGGGTTTTAGAAACCTCAAAAAACCACTAGAAGCTTTATTTTATCTCCATTCTGTTATTTATAAATTATAATTCAATTCTTTGAATAAGGGCTTCACATATGAAGTGTGAAATGTTTTTCCTTCGTATTTTTATGGAAACGTGCGAACTTGTTATGCTATTTCAGTCAGTCTTAGTACATGAAGTTTACTGATATTGATTGAACTAGCATGAAAAAAAACCGGCCAAGAGCGTGTCGGGCCACGCTCAGTGTAGGGTTCCGTAGTTTTCCGTATTTTTCTCAAAAACTCCTGAACCTATCAAGTTCAAAATCATTTTCCTAGAAAGTCTTTATAAAGTTCTACTTTTGTGATTTTTTTCATATTTTTTAAACATATGGTTCAAAAGTTAGAGGGGGGGGGGGGACGCACTTTTTTTTCCTTTAGGAGCGATTATTTCCGAAAATATTAATATTATCAAAAAACGATCTTAGTAAACCCTTATTCATTTTTAAATACCTATCCAAAAATATATCACATTTTGGGGTTGGAATGAAAAAAAATATCAGCCCCCACTTTACATGTAGGGGGGGTACCCTAATAAAACATTTTTTTCCATTTTTTATTTTTGCACTTTGTTGGCGTGATTAATATACATATTGGTACCAAATTTCAGCTTTCTAGTGCTAACGGTTACTGAGATTATCCGCGGACGGACGGACGGACGGACGGACGGACGGACGGACGGACGGACAGACAGACAGACATGGCGAAACTATAAGGGTTCCTAGTTGACTACGGAACCCTAATACGAGTGTTTCCGAAAAATTACAATGGAAAACTACATAATTAAATAAAATGCACTACATCAGTAAGCGCTTTAGATTTTTCTAAGTAAATGACTGTCCAGAAAATATGTAGAAGTTTATGGCTATGTCCTGATATAAATATGATTGTACCATAATAAATACCTGTAATGCTTAATTCGCTTATGCGCATCTTGGACTTTCAGTTTACAGTCGTTTCTTTTTACACATACTTTAGACCTTGTTTCAACACTGTAAGGTACGTAGTAGATTAAATAACGCAAGGGTCAGAGAGATACGATCGAGTGTAAAATCACCTCATAAATAGCCGCGCACGCTCGCTCCGGAGCCGGGACGCCATCAATCTAGCTGTAGGTCACACCAGGTACTAATGTAACTTGTTCACTGACTACTCGTGATATGACCGCTTTTCTGAAAAGGGTACGTAGCCAAGTGCACAAACGCTCACTATAATAACATTATCGCAGCTAGCTATCTCTTTCGCTCTTCCGTATTGGCGCGACCGAGCTGGACTGCGTGTCGGTCGGAGGCTATTAGCGTCAACGATGTCAATTTGTCATTCAGCTAGGCCGGCTATATCTACCATGGGTATGTGATATGTTAGACTACGTTACTCGATCATCGCCACGGAAAAGGTAGCAATATTTCAAGGTTTTAGACGTGATTCTCAGACGTGTATCTACTGCCATTGACAATATAAGTACACAAGATACAAGTAGTTCAAAACAGAACTGCTGAAACGAGATAGAAAACCCATCATATCAAAAATTGATATTTAAATCTACAAACATATTTATTATACTGATATAGGTATTAATTAATTTACTTTGACCTTTCTTATAAGACTAAAACTTGATAAATGCCAGTACCTGTGACATTTGCAAGTTTTTCTATGAAATTAAATAAACTGGCTTTAGATGCTATCATAAGTAGATTAAAATGTTTATAAATCAATGAATCTTTTCGATTTATTTACGAAATGAAGTTTTTATTATTTGAATAATATTTTAAGAGCTATGTGACGGACCCAATCATGGACAGTTTAAGAAAAAAATTCGCCTGTTTTTGATATTTCACTGATAAATGTAAAATTTCTACCACCAAGCGTGTTAAATTTTGAATGTCCTATCCTTCTTCTACATTTCAAGCGTATTGCAGAATAGATACTCCTATTGGTTTCTTCATAGTTAACAAATTTAAACTAGGTGTTTTTTCTCCAATTATGGACGGCAGTTCTCCAGTAATGGATCCCCCATTATGGACAGTGAAATAAGTTTAAAATTTTACTTTTAAAGCCAACTGATACGCAATGAGTCAATTTTATACACCATAAATACAATTAGTTTGGGTTATTTTAACATAGGATTGTTTCTTGTAAATTTTGGTTTTGTAAATTGTTCCTTGTCCATCATAGGAGGTAGGCAGTTTTTCGGGTCCAGTAATGGACACTCGCAAAATAACGTCATTTCTTTATATCTTTGGAGCAACAAACTAGTATGTTTTATACCTTATCTCATGCTTAATGCAGTAAGTAAAACGCATTCAAGATTACACCGTGCGTTATTTTTTTATTATTTTATACATGAACTCATCTCTCTTAGCAACATTACTAAGAATTCGTCTTGATATTTTTTTCATTAAACTGGTGAATTTTATCTTGTCTCCAAATTCTTCAGAAATAACCGAATTAATTGAAACTTCAAAATTAAACAGCTCTACAACTCTAGTTTATGGTACATAGCCGTCAGTTTTTAGAAACTTATTTTAGATACTTATTTTTAAGGATTTGTGTTTTTTTGTCCATAATGGCATCACCGTCCATTATGGGGTATTTTACCTTACCTGTAATTTGAGTGAATTTAATGTGGTAATAAAATATTTAATGTGGCTATTTATAGCAATGAAACGATTCAATTAAAACGAAATTATTAATAGAAGTAACGATTTCATTTTAAAATTACGGGTTTAATTAATATTACATAAAACTCGGCAACATTTACACAGGTTCTCAGTTATCTATTAAGAGGTCCTAGTTATATTTTTTTTTATTTTAAACCCCCGACGCAAAAACGACGGGGTGTTATAAGTTTGACGTGTCTGTCTGTCTGTGTGTGTGTGTATGTCTTTCTGTGGCATCGTAGCTCCCGAACGGATGAACCGATTTTTTTTTTGTTGAAGGGGGACTCCTTTCCATTTTAGCATTTTCGCTTCGTAGCGTCTTAAGTATTATATCAAAGTTAGATCAACAGCTTTTGTGTGAAGAGGGAATCAAGTGGCATATACAAAGTATACAATATTAATCAGGTAGATATAAACAGGAAGGCTGGCAAGTTTTTTTTATATATGAATGTTGATAATCTGTATTGAATTAAACGCTCATTGTTTACAACGAAGACATAAATCATCGACCTTTAAAGGAAATAATTACTCATCCGGAACAAACCGCATTATTTGAATTAAACATCACCCGAGGCGTATCGTGTGAATCGTTAGCCAAGCTAACTCTGCAACGAAGCTGGATGAACAAAGTCTTATGTTGCTAAACTGTTAGGTTTAGATAAATCTTTTTGGACCTAGAAGTAGTATTTGCACCATAGTTAGTGGTAAAGGCGGTCAACGCTTTTGATGAGTAACATAATCATTACGAAATATGTATAAACATACGTAATAATTTATATAGTTATTGGAAATTTACAATCGAGAATTAAAAGACTGTCCTTATTTATGTGGACATCATGCGATTAAAACTTAAGACACAAATAAGGGATGGGTGAACTCAATGTATCATATCAAGTCGATAAAAAAATGTCAGCGTGATATAGGAATCGTTGCGAACAAATCAGCGCCACCTACTGTGCTATTTGTTCAACTTATTACTATGAAGCATCATTTAACACTAATATTGAAATAAGTTTCGCATCTCACATTTCCCTCGGGTCGCGTCGCGTCGCGAGGAGTATTTGACGTCTGATGCAACAGATGGCGTTAATTCTGAGAGGCCATATTGTGAAGCTGGAGTCTTGCAAGTATTTGTCTTTGTAGCAGTTGACTCAACTGAACAAATATCTACACAGAAACCGCTGTTAGACTATCTGTCATTTGCAGCGTCCTTAAGTTGAAGCCTAATTTATGTGACCTAGGTCCACAGCTTTAATATTGAATTATGGCAAAGATTTCAAAACATAGTACCTAGGTAGATCAATATTAGTTTAAATATTTAAGCCTTTTAAGCTTAAGTCCTTTGAAAAGGTAATGAGACCTCAACCGCCTCAACGTAAGTGCGTTTTCACATTATCCGATCCGATATCGGACATAGGACCGATATCCCATACATTTAAGCTGCCATCTTAGATTTTGCCTTTGAAATCCTTCCGACATCGGATCGGATAATGTGCAAACGCACTGACACTTAAGTTTTTTTTCAAAAGTTGAAGTACTGGACTTATCAAAAGCGTGTTTTTTTAAGTCCAGTACAACTTTTAAGCAACATATTTTGTGGCATTGTCCGAGCGTATTGTTTGATTATATGTAGATATTATAGTACGTATCGAGTTCACCTCGCGGCGGCTGTTTAAACGAGAGCAGACGGCGCCGCGCTGTCTCGAGTGTCTCGACTCTCGACTCGACAGTCGACAGGAAAGGTCGACGTTGACACACTTGCAGGGCTACAGTCTATCGACACGCGGGGAGATTCTCATTTACATATTTGTTTAAGCATTGGTTTAGTTTCGATACGTCTATATTTATTTTCAGCGAGAGCCAACAGCTAACTATGATATTAGTATATAAATCATGATGTCAATATAAACTATTGTAGATTGAATCATTCATCCATACTAATATTATAAATGGGAAAGTGTGTGTGTCTGTTTGTTTGTCCGTCCTTCACGGCAAAACGTAGCGACGAATTGTCGTGAATTTTTAAGTGGAGATAGTTGAAGGGATGGAGATTGACATAGGCTACTTTTTACACGACTGCCACAAAAAAAGAGTGTATTGTCTTCAGCGTTCATGTTTGTACTTGTATCTTTCTGACACTTTTTGTAACTTTCAGCAATTTCAGAATTTAACGCGAGCGCAGCCGCGGGCAAACGCTAGTATAATATAATAAATAAAGTGCATGGTTGTTTTATGCGATAAACGCGATGCGTCGGAAATAATGTGGCATTTAGATAATCTTACGAATGATGATGTATTGTTATAAGCGCTAAGCGTAGTTGTATTTCCTGCATTCCGTTGATCGTGTACTTACAGCGATGCGCTGGACCACAAATTTTTTTGGCGCACATTAGACGGACTGAGTGTCGTGCCAAAAACGTCAAGGTCATACCAAAAAGTAAGAAATTGATACAATAAAGCTTACTTATAATATATTCTTTAAGCTAATATAAAGATATTCAGTACTGTTATGTAGAATAAACATAGTCACTTGAGAATGTGATGGGAATCTCTGACCTCATGTTTATTAGACGCTAAGGTCGCTGTAGAATTGTCAATGACTGTCGCCGTTTGCAAGCTCACGAGATTGTGCGTGTGCGACTCTCGCAGCCATATTTATACATAAATGAATGAACTCTATACTAGCAGACAAATAATATTTATATTATATTAAGTTGGCAATATTTGCATAATAGCCGGCGTTAGTCTTTAAAATTGAATGAGGTGGTTTGCAAATAGGCTTTAAGAGTCGAAATAAACACTTTACTAACTAAATGATCGTATATTAAATAGATACTTAAGTAAATACTAATAGCTATGTGATATTTTACACCTACAGGGGAGAATATCCGGATTCCGGACATAAGTGTACTTAAGATTTTTTGCCAAAGTTGAACCGTAAAACTTCACTAACACCCGCCTTAGCCGCCGCCTGAATAGTATTCATTACTCGTATAGAGTCACACCTGAAAGGCCAAGTTGACCACCTGAAACTCAGAAAACAAAACAAAAACATGTCATAAGTACTTAATAATCATTAGCAACCTTCTAGACTTCATGTTCTGAATGTCTAAACACTTTAGGCAATCTAATCTCCATACTTAGACCATTCAATATTTCAGACATCGAAATCAGCGTATTAATTATGAAATCTCAAGGTCACGTGCTCATACATTAATTTGTTATCTGAGAAACAATGGAAACACTTGTGTAACGGAGGCGGTGTCATTTTTCAAACGCACAATCATTCTCACAGAGTTAAAAAGTAAAAACAATTGCAAAACTTGACCAACGTTCTCATCCAAAATGGTTGCGTTTGAAAATATGACAGAAAATGATACGCTGTGAGAAGTTTAGGGCTTGTTATGGAGAGTAGCTGAAGTTTTCGGTAAGCCCTTAGAAGTTGCCGGTAGCAGTAGCAAGATGAAAACTATTTGCTTGCAGGTTTTGTGCCTATTTTCTGATCTCTTCCATCTTCCATTGTACCTTGACCCATTTAGCACGTAATTATAACACTGTAAGTCAAGAAGTATAACGAAAATTTCATAATTGAAAATGAAAATGAAAAAATCGTTTATTGGTCACAGATGTTGTGTTACAAAGAAAGGGTTGGGACCTCCTATTAAGTACATCAATACTTGTAGCCAATGTATAATTATATTATTACATTTATAACTAGGGTGAAGAGCTTATAAAGTTATAGACCTTGGCTCTACATGAGATCTGTGAACCTTTTTGACAGGCGACCCTAATCGTCGCGCCAGGCAAAATTTTATATAAAAATGTTATATTATAAGTGAAGGATATGACTGTCCTTTCCTTGCCGGGACTTGTTAACAATGACGTCGTGTGAGCAGCTGCTGACAATAACACATGGAGCTTAGATCTGAGTTTTTGCGCCGAAACAATTGAATGTCACTGCAGTGGCTGCGGTGGCTACCGGAGATATCATTGTGTTACATGATTGACGACGTTATTAATTGTAGTTTTTAATTATATTGAACTTTTAATTATTTCTTTGACACCTTTGGCACAAAAATGGTATATTTTAGTGCTTACTTTCGCTACGACAGTTATACTTAAAAGCTTCTGTATTTTTATTATACAATCGTTCCTGAATGCTGTCAGTCGAGTCGGAAAGAGTGTACGAATTCCTTATTACTGTAATTTCTAATTGGCGTCTTCCTTAATTTGATTTGTTTTAAAAAGCGAAGAAGACACATAAAAAATACCTGCGAATAACTACGGGAAGAATCTTTAAGACATACGACAATGCTACTTCTTTGTTTTTATTCAAATGCACATGTTAACCATGTTTTATGTCATTTGCCGTAAAGGGAACAATACCTACTGGTCGTTCTTTGTCATACTTATTACATATAAAAGCCCTTAATCTACAAATTTACAGTTCTAGTAAGAGTTTATTGGTATAACAAAAAAGTCCATCGCATTTACATCTAAAGATTTTTAATCATGCATAAAGATAATTTCAAGTTATTAAGATATGTTTGTCGGCCTCAATTAAAATATTTCGTAAAAGGCCTCAAAACAGTGATTTATGTGGTTGGACGCGCTGAGTTCGTGACCGGGCGGTATTGACCAAAACTGCTAAAAGTGGTTATTTCGACGGGTTATTTCGGCGTAGAAAGCAAATTATTGGGTGCAACGTGACCCGTTAGTACTCAATTGATAGATTAGATGATACCGGTGTTTATGATCATTAAAAAATGCGACCTAAATAAAATATGTATATATGTCGCAAGTCGTATTCTTGAAAACTACATCATAACTGAATAGGTAATATAAGTACTTTATTACGAAGATGGTAAGCACTAAGCATTGCCATGTGAAGGCCTGAAACTGTAGCTGACTTATTGATAAAGACATTGTATTCTGTAGATACACCATGTCATCTTACTTATTTAAGTAATAATTTGTGGCAGTCAATGTATTTGGATGAAATAAAGGACCATTTATCAGAAATGTTCTTAGAATTTCATATGAAAATGTCCTTTTGGCACTTAAAGGGTGGAAGGAGGAGGAGTGGAAGGCCACAAAGGCGTATAGTGTGAAAAGTGGCAGGTTAAAGGCGAGTACCTAACATGCGATGCACTATGTACCAAGAGTTGAGCGTGAAATTAGCAGGTAATGCCAAACGTTGTATGCGCATGCGCAAGCGTGAGCTGCCTGACGCGCTGCAAGTTATGAATCTTCACCGATAGTTAAAGTTAAGGTTATTTATGAAGATGAACTACTTATCAAATAAACTAAATAATCTCTAGAAATATATATCTACAAACTAATTTAAAAGCACCTGTTTTATTCTAATCATTTTGTTACGTTTATGTAAATAGATACTTTTATAACTGACTGTACAAGTCTATATAATTTGGAAACCAATAACAACCGGTTGGTTAACAAATGAACGGTTTCTGCCATTTCTCAAGCATATCAAAAGTTTAATATTTTTGGTTTAAGTTCTAGTACCTATTACGAGTAGACATCTAATTACGGTAGCACAAAATTAAAATTTTGAAAAAACCCCCGACGACGACATAGTGAACCGATTTTCATAAAACATGCCTAAGAACACTCCCGACTAACTCAGCTTTCAGACAAAAAAAACTAAATCTAAATCGGTTCATCCGTTCGGGAGCTACGATGCCACAGACAGACACACACACAGACAGACAAACAGACAGACAGACAGATAGACAGACAGACAGACAGACAGACAGACAGACAGACGGACAGACGGACAGACAGACAGACAGACAGACGGACAGACAGACGGACAGACGGACAGACGGACAGACGGACAGACAGACAGACAGACAGACACGTCAAACTTATAACCCCCTTCGTTTTTGCGTCGGGGGTTAAAAATAGGTTAATTAATAAAAGAGTAGTAAACATTTTTAAGCACACATGTTTAAAATCTTCAATGCCATCAAAATATTGATGCCACTCATTCAATTAGCAACTCATTAAATATATATTAGGCCCTTAATTATTGTATTAATTGATTTGACAGCTCAACGCCAAAGTGTTTAGACAACATTACTGAGATACAATAGGAGGTTAACCAAATTAGCCGCAGTGTGACGACGGCCAAATGTGCTATTTGTACAACTCATTTATTATGAATACACAATTAAGGCTTTCTGTGTGGTATTATCACTTAAAACTCTTTTACTTACAGTAGGTCCTTATGTCAATAATTAGCAATAATACTTGAATTTAACGTTTTATCTTTTTAATAACTGATTTATGATTAATTATGTTTCACAATAGGTATGTGGCATACTATGTTCACCAAGAACCGTATTTGTATATGTAAAGGGTCAAATTTAATTGGCAACAGAAGTTTCCGAACGGGCACCTTAAATACATATGTATGATACACACGAAACGTAAGAGACATGAAAGCGCGTTGATATCTAATACTTGATCGTAGCGTACTACGACGAAATCTTTCAAGGGCTACTTTATTTTAACTATAGTTAAATCATATAAAAGCTTATAAAAATTGACTTAAAGATCTGCCCTACGAGCTTGGATAAATGTACTGTGTGCGTAGCCGAATGGCACAAATGCTCACGAAACGAAACGCTCGTTATCTATCTCTATCGCTCTTGCGTATAGGCGCGACAGAGCCAGACTACCTTTCGCGGCGTTTCGTTTTCGTTTCGCGTCGTATTAATGACATTCGGCTACGGGGCCTGAAGTCGTTTACTGCTTCCTAGCAGAGCTGCCGTATTGTGTTGCATTATTACCGCAGTTAAAATGACTATTCACCCACAAAATTGGTTTTATTAGAGTAAATGTTTACGTTAAAGTCAAGGTAGTGATGCGGCTGCGGCTGCGCGTGACGCAACAACGGCCGGAGGCTGTGAGAATCATCGCCATGAGTCCACTAGTCATTACCAGCACCATTACCGTTGTATGGAACACTCACTTATCAGACTTTACAACATGTGTATTGATGTACGGACTTTGAATAGGAAAATGGGACGTCAGTACAAACACAAAAAAAAGTTATCATATGTAATTCGAGTCATGGTAACTGAAGTAAAACTATTGTCTTTTATAGAGCTGACTTCTACTATGTTAACAAAGGATCTTGTTACATGATATAAAGACATTAATATTAAAAATCATTTCACCTAAATCATCAAAATAGAAAAAAAATAACCTTACCTAGAAATCTAGCAACCCTTGTCATTTAGGTATTTTACTGAAACCTGTATTTATACGTTACGGCGCTTTCACATACCTGTAAAGAAGAAAAAAACATATTAGATTATAAATATCATACAACAAGCGATGTTATTATTGTCTAATTAGTTCAGTACTATTGTGTACTTCTTCGAACTGTTTGTGGGACTAGTCATATTTAATAAGTACATGAATTTATTTTAACGTAAATAGTAGTATAGCTATACTCACTAAAATACGAGTATGTGTTAATAAGGAAAACTACTATTATTCAAAATCGAAAAGGTTTATCAACGCCCATAAACAGTAGCCTTACCATGACTTTTTTAAGTGAAAAAATACGTTACGTTTTCAGTGAGAGTTACGGAAAATGTATGGAAAAACTGAACAGCGCTCCAAGCGGAAACGCTCACGTACTAAAATTTTCATCGGTACCATAAGTTATTAACGTGTTTACTCCGAGTTTTTAATACGTTCCTAACTTTACAGCTAAGGCGCTCTCTTTCTGATTGTATGAAGTCAATAGAACCAGAACTATTTGACAGTCTCTAGTGAAAACTCAATACTTTACGTGAGTAATCATGACAGTCACTAACGTAAAAGTAAACCACCAATTCACTCTGATGTGTCATTACTGTCAAATTATATAACAATCCCACAACATTTTCACGATTATATTTGCAATTTTAAATGCAATTATGACTAATATGTATTAATGTATAATATTACGTGAAATTAAAGAACAGCTTAAATGTAGCAGTTAGTCAGTAGTTCGATAAAAAGATAAACCAGTGATGAAACCAGTGCTTGATACTTTTACAAAGGTAATGAGTTAGCTTTATTATTCATCATTTTGTACTGTCTAGCTACAGTTGAGATGATTATATTGGTTGCTTTCAGAAAAAGAAGATATTATTGAACACAATATTTCCATGCCAGCCGTATGGTATTCAGCAAACCCAACGTAGAAGATTGTTCAAATTGATAATGAATGAGGCAGTTAAGAATCAACTGATTACCTACAGCAGCAGGCAGTACCAATTCATGGGCATGTTAGTTCCTCAATGCACAATACTTGTACTTATAGTCACCATAACTCGTGGGTATATATTAGAAGTGAACCAAAGGAAAAAACTTCAAAAAAATTATCCTATTACTGAAATAAAGTATTTCATTCTGTGACTTTGTTTATTTTGTAATATTCTTGAGTAACAGGCTAAGTATTTAATAAATTGACGTGAAACGAAAACTAAAAACCTAAAATTCAGCGTTTACGTACATATCAAACATCAATTACAACGACATCGACATAGGTAACGACAAAGTCTAAGGTAAGGTATAGAACTTTTGAAGGCGATTAGGCCATTATGGGGTGTATATGAAGATTATAATTTGATACAAAAGTGAGTAGAAAAAGCATTTTGAAACAAGTAAAAATTGTATCTAATTTTTTGGCAAGGCACGTAGCCAAATGCACAAACGATTATGATAACATCGTTATCGTAGCTTAGCTATCTCTATCACTTTTCCGTATTGACATGACAGAGCTAGACTGAATTTCGATCGGCGTTTAGCGCATAGATTTAAAGTCCATGGTTTAGCGTCAACGATTGACATTTCAGCTAAGTCCTTGTGTCAAAATTGACAAAGCTAATTTTTTTTTTTAATTTATTGGGAGCATTGGCAACTTGGCCATCAGCGCAAACATACAATATTTAATACAACATACAGCAGAAGAAACAATTACAGGAATAACAATTACTTTGTAAATCATAAAAATAATATTGCACATATTGAAATGCTAAACTTATGACTATTTAGTAACTACACAATACAATGTTTTATGAATGAAAAGAAGTATTTTTGAACAATTACAAATTATTTACAAAGCGCCAATAGTGTGCATAATAAATTCATAAATTATAGGGTTTATAACAGCCTTCAAGTTCATTTCCCGGTTCTTTGCTTGGCTGAAAATCCCGGGAATTCCCGGTACTTTCAGTACCGGTATTTCCCGGGAGCAAACGCTAATAGGGATAGGGATAGGGGTAGGGTTAGGGATAGGGATAGGGTTAATCGGTCGGCAATCAGTAATTGTAAGCGATAATGCGAGAAAGTACTTTTTACCCACCGACAATAGTGCCGAGATACGGAGCTATGTGTGTTCTGTTGTATACAATATGTAGTTTCCTCAGTGTATATATAATACATACCTACTCGTACCTACTACCTACGCTGTGGTCGCTGTGTAACATTTGTATAACCACTGCAAGCATTTCTTTTTTAAAAACAATAGTAATATGAGTAATCGAAAAAAACGCAGACAAATGTCTGCATAGAAACCTACGGATCCAAATGAAAATTTTATTATTTGTATATGTTTGAATAAGAATTCTTTTAGTACGCGAGCGAAACCGCGGGGAAAAGCTAATTCTATATAAGATGCTATGTACCCTTTTTCTGTAAAAAATATTTCTATTTCTTTACTACTCGAGAACATCACAAATAAACAAAGTCAATTAATGAAATACTTTATTTTAGTAACAGGGTGGCTAGCCGAATGGCACAATCGCTCACGAAACGCTCACGAAACGAAGCGCTAGTAGATATCTATCTCTATCGCGCTTGCGTATTGGCGCGACAGAGCCAGCGGCGTATCGCTTTCGTTTGGCGTCGGAGAAATGCCATTCGGCTACGGGGCCAGGATTATTTCTTGGAGTTGAGGTTTTTTCCTTTATTGGAGCACTCTATACATATACCTGTGACTAGCTTTTACCCGCGGCTTCGCCCGCGTAATAAAAGTATTCTTATTGAAACGTTTACAAAAAATAAGATTTTCATTTGGATCCGTAGGTTTTTTTGTAGGTACATCTGTCCGCGATTATTTCGATTAAGGTAAAGCGGGGCAATTCTCGACTGGAGGGCCATTGTAACTGATCTATTTGCTGTACGGTCCGGTTTTGGCTGACTGTACCTTACACATATTACTATTGTTTTTAAAGAAATTCTTGCAATGATTGTAGAATTGTTACACAGCGACCACAGCGTAGGTAGTAGGTACGAATATGTATGTATTTTACCTATATAAATATTTATACTGGGGAATCTTCATACAACCCACATATTGTATGAAGATTCCCCAGTATAAATATCTCGACGCTATGGTCGGTAGGGTAAAAAGTACTTCCTTGCATTATCGCTTACAATTTTTTCCATTTTGCTTATACTTATTGCAAACGTAAACATATAAAAGGCAAGCAAACAACGATCTTCTTACAGCACATTGAATGTAATAGACGTAATAGTTATTACGGATGCAGGATACTCGCCGATGCCTACTTACTAATACCTTCCCACTGAGCCACCTGCATTTTACACTGCCTAGATATCGATTGCCGACCGATTATTCCGACCCCAATCCCTATTCTTATCCCCGTCCCTATCTCTATCTTTGTCCCCGTCCCCGTCCCCGTCCCGTCCCTGTCCCCGTCCCTCCCCTATCCCTATCCCCGTCCCCTATTTTTATCCCTATCCCTATCCCTATCCCTATCCCCATCCCGATCCCGATCCCGATCCCGATCTAGATCCAGATCCCTATCCCTATCCCTATCCCTATCCCTATCCCTATCCCTATCCCTATCCCTATCCCTATCCCTATCCGTCCCCGTCCCCGTCCCCGTCCCCGTCCCCGTCCCCGTCCCCGTCCCCGTCCCCGTCCCCGTCCCCGTCCCTGTCCCTGTCCCTGTCCCTGTCCCTGTCCCTGGCCCTGGCCCTGGCCCTGTCCATGTCCTTGCCCCTGTCAAATTATCATGCTAGGAAGTGAACTTTGAAAAATCCTTTCTTAGTGCTCCTCTAAGGAACTTCCGTGTCAATTTGAAATCTCTTGGACCAGAAGTAAAGATAAAAACTAAAGCTATACTTATGGCTATTTTGGATATTATAACCCCATTGCACAACAACAGGGGAGAAAATTTCTTTTCCACCTCATTAGATTTTAAAATCGTTGTATTTATCCTGATCAGAGACCCGATAAACCATAAAAACGATACCCATATTGTGTTTTTGACTTTACCCC
The DNA here is from genome assembly GCF_023078275.1 of Leguminivora glycinivorella. Classification (NCBI taxonomy): domain Eukaryota; kingdom Metazoa; phylum Arthropoda; class Insecta; order Lepidoptera; family Tortricidae; genus Leguminivora; species Leguminivora glycinivorella. The sequence goes on along the minus strand of NC_062988.1, from coordinate 97,420 downwards.
CTTTGCACCCCTTTAGGGGTCAAATTTTCAAAAAACCTGAAACATGTATTTAGTCATATGTCTTTAGGAATCCTCCTGTGAAGTTTCGAATAAAATAGTCAAACTAATCTTGTTTCCCCATACAAACTTTGAACCCCAATTTCACCCTTTTAAGAGGAGAATTTTGAAAAATCCTTTCTTAGTGCTCCTCTACGCCATATAAGGAACCTATGTGCCAAATTTGAAATCTCTAGGACCAGCGGTTTCGGCTGTGTGTTGATATGTCAATCAGTCAGTCAATATCTTCTTTTATATATTTAAACCCCATTGCACCACAACAGGGGAGAAGGTATTTCACTTCCGCCTCGTTAGATTTTAAAAACGTTGTATTTATCGTGATCAGCGACCCGATAAACCATAAAAACGATACCCATATTGATTTTTTGACTTTATCACCACCTTTTCACCCTTTTAGGGGTTAAATTTTCAAAAAACCTGAAACACGTATTCAGTCATATGTCTTAAGGAATCTTCCTGTGAAGTTTGGAATAAAATAGTCAAACTAATCTTGTTTCCCCATACAAACTTTGAACCCCCATTTGACCCCCTTAGGAGGTGAATTTTGGAAAATCCTTTCTTAGTGCTCCTCTACACTATATAAGGAACCTACGTGCCAAATTTGAAATCTCTAGGACCAGCGGTTTCGGCTGTGTGTTGATATGTCAGTCAGTCAGTCAATATCTTCTTTTATATATATTTTTGATATTTAAACCCCATTGCACCACAACAGGGGAGAAGGTATTTCACTTCAGCCTCGTTAGATTTTAAAAACGTTGTATTTATCGTGATCAGCGACCCGATAAACCATAATAACGTTACCCATATTGATTTTTTGACTTTATCACCCCCTTTTCACCCTTTTAGGGGTTAAATTTTCAAAAAATCTGAAACACGTATTAAGTCATATGTCTTAAGGAGTCTTCTTGTGAAGTTTCGAATAAAATAGTCAAACTAATCTTGTTTCCCCATACAAACTTTGAACCCCCATTTGACCCCCTTAGGAGGTGAATTTTGGAAAATCCTTTCTTAGTGCTCCTCTACACTATATAAGGAACCTACGTGCCAAATTCTAAATCTCTAGGACCAGCGGTTTCGGCTGTGCGTTGATATGTCAGTCAGTCAGTCAGTCAGTCAGTCAGTCAGTCAGTCAGTCAGTCAGCTTCTTCTTTTATATATTTAGATGATCATGGCCAATAATACCATTAAGTGCATCGCGGAACAAAAACACATATAAATTGGTACTGCTCCCCTCTGCTGCCCTAAGGTTTTGAGTAGCGTAACTGCCAGAGTGCCACAGTATTATTAATATCAATTGAACCATCTTCAATGTTGACTGAATACCATACGGGTTTGTTCGGAAATATTGATTTCAATCATAGCTTCCGTCATCTTTCTGAAACCAAAACTGCTTTGAGCATTATAATCATCTCAATTGTAAATAGTACAATATGATGGCCAAAAATAACTCATTACCTTATTTGATTTGTTCACTGGTTTATCTTTTTATTCAATTTTAGCTAATCTTGAATTTCACGTAATATTATAAATTAATGCAATATGTTAGTCATAATTTTATTTAAAACTGCAAATACAATCCTGAAAATTCCGTGTGATTTTTGTATAACTTGACAGAAATGTCACGTCAGAATGACTTGGCCTATGGTTTGAGGATAGTTTGAGGAATAATACCGAAGTTATCGAAATGTGGACATGCGTCTCTTTTACTCTTATCAGTATAAAGTGAAAGAGGAAGAATCCCTCAGTGCGTATGTTTTGAAATTTGCAGTAGACCCTATATTGACAGATTTCGATAGGTTAATTACATTTACTCACCATTTACTTATGATTTTAGTTCCATCGCGTAAACACCAGAGGCGTAGCATTCGCCTATAGTTCTTTCTCCGTTTATTGATAAACTTAGAAAGGGATAGAAGCAGCTTCTTTGGCGTGAAGTTAGGCACAATATATTGTAAACAAACGTAAACTCACTTACTTTCTGAGTAAAGTAATACGGCTCTCACTTGGGCAGCCCATGGTAACGGTACAGTTCATTACATATCTATATTAACGTATTACAAAATAATGACCAGTGCAACCCAAATGAGGTGCCATTTGATAGCGTTTACATTTACAAGTTCCCACGACGCGTTCGGCCGTGTGTAATCACATCACTGCGCGTCTGCAGTTCGGTATTAACTATTAACCCACTGGCCGCCGCCGCTGAACCGTCCAAACTGCTAATGTCAAAAGGCACGAGACGCTACCAAAACTTTCTGACGTTTTACAATTAGGTTGGGGAATTTTTTTAAGCGGGCCATAGATCATCAGTTCAACTGCACAGTTCTAAGATTTGCCTACACACGTACGTTTTAACTGAAACTTTGACTGAACAGTTAAAACTGTGCTGTTAAAGCTGATGGTCTGTGGCCCGCTTTAGAGACAATGCACGTCGTCCCCAGACGGTTAGGACTGGAACCAAAACAAAATATTTTCCATTCATACGTCTCGCAAAACAAAGCAAGTTAGAGTCTAAAAGTGGCACCCGGTCGTTATTTCGCACTGTCAATAGTTAAAAAAAATAGAGAACTCCCACAGAAGTAAAAAAAATACTGATTGGTTTAGTCCCGTAGCACCCTTAACACTTTTTAAGTTCAAAGGTGTTCTTGCAAGTCATCCATTGCAGTTAACGGTTTTTTAAAAGACACTACTTATGTTCAGTTCACACCGCTAGCCTAATCGTTATATTAGCAATTAGTAAACATCGTGTAACATGTGTTAAGTACTGTATAATGAGTGCACGTGAACAGGCACGTCAATAAAGAGTATATTAATTATGAAGGTTACGGGTTCACGGTTGAAGAAGCCATGTTTATGGTTATTGAAAACAGTGACCACAGAATTGTTTTCGGTGAATTTGGTGGTTATATCTGGTTGTGGTTTTTATCATTTACCTACATTATGTGCACATAATCATAAATATTTTATTTATAAACATATAGATCTTACATGGAGTTGTGTTAGTGTCATTGAAGTAAAGTAAAGTGCTCAGTATCTCTCTCTATTGCGTATTGTGACAAACATTCGGACGTCTACCTTATTTTAATCATAAGCTTTTGATATTAATGCAGAACATGCGTATTCTGACTTTAGTAGCAGCAAGAACGGTAAGTTTTGGTAAAAAAGGATCAGTTTCATCATACATTTCTTGCTAAAATTAGCCTCGGCTTAAAAATATCTTTTTGTTTACAGTTCTATCCTACCCTACTAGTCAAAATTAGGCCTAAAATCGACTAATTGTAATTATTTACTTAAACTAACTTATTTCAAACTGTTTTATTGAAGTCTATCGTACCGTATCACATCGTAAGAGAGTAACTCATTAAATAATAAAAAAATACGGTCACTAGTCTCTTATACCATACCACTCATCAAAATTGCAATCATGCTCATTCGCAAATCACAATTCAATATTTACATACCCAATCAAGCCCGAGTAATAGAGAACAATCAGATCTGATAGCGGGACTATAAAAACCCGATTACTCTACACAGCCATAGATCACTCGTTATATCACAGTTACATAAGTATCGGCACAATGGATCCACGATCAATGGAACAGTATCTACATCAAAGATATTTAAAGTAAGGATAAGGCAATGGACTTAATATAACATCTATTGAACAGTCGCGCATCATGGAACACTACACCGCTCATCCGATGAGTTCGCATCACGCGTCCATAGACTGCACGCTTGGCTCGCAGTCTTACTCACGGTATGTACTACGTAGACAAATGCCCAAACTATCTCCTTTGCAGTTTCGTGTTGGCGTGGTAGAGCCAGACTGCGATTCAATTGGCATCTAGCGTCAACGATCCGTCCGGTAGACCCACAGGGATGTTTCTGACACCACTATGCCGTCACCATGTTTGGTGCACGTGTGCCCCGTCCTTATAAAGTTATAAATAAGTGAATGTACATTTGATCAGGCTACCGCCGCGCCACACTAGGCTAGCTTTCCATATTGACATTTGGGAACATACTCGTGCGGCCCACGGCGGTGGTTGGAGATCAACGCGACGAGTATTGTCATCGTGTCGCTGCGATTACGATCTTAATGATGAGAGTTAATATGTTGCCAAGTTCAGCATTATTCATCGTATTCGATGTTGCCAAAAATTATAAGTATGCCATTTAATATTTTGAGCTTGCTGTTACTTAGTTCTAATTATATTTTTTGCTTTTTTGATGTGACTTTGTCAAGTTTTTTTGTAATAGTTTTTTTGGCGACCTAAATATATAGAGGTATAAATAATTTGTATCAATATTAAACCAATTTGTATCAATATTTTACAGATTACTCTTCATTTATTTATTTTTTCTTACAATTTAATGTTTTTGTTTTTACTGCTCATCTAACTCAGACCGTAAAATGATATTGACTTTAAAATCGCCATCAAAATCTTTATCTCTACTACTACAAGATCTAAATCTACATCTAATTAATATAAAAAAGGTCAGTGGGAAAACGACAAAATAATAATTATATACACAGTGGATCCAGTTTTTAGTCAAATAACCGGTAGGTATAGAAGAACTATCCTTTGTTAATTCTTGTTATAAATGTTACCTAATGTTTAAAAAATGTGGAGTTCGAGTTACGTCACATGCCCAATATACATAAACTTTACACTTTAGTTTCCATGATAGCCAATCATGAGTCAATCTATAAAAAGATCTCCAATCAGTTTGACCTTTTGGTTTCATCTTCAGAGATGCCGCAGGGGATTTTAGACTTAGGTATAGCACTTGTTTCCTGAATCATTGTTTTTAATTCTTTTAGACTTTATTTTTAATTATTTTACATTCGATTAGTTTGACGAGTGCAGCCCTTTTTCTTAGTAACGCGTGGAGGTATCAAACTGTAATTTATACCAAATACCGAATCTGTGAGAATGTATAGCTATCATGAAAGGAAAGATGATTCAAGTGATAAGTAATAAAGTTAGGTCTCAAAAAGTGCATTAAGTCAGAAAGTGCACTTTCCCCTCGTGCCCGAACGATTTGCATCTCGATCAAATGCTCATCTCATTGTCTTCTCGATCTCTCCTCGGGGAAGGAATGCCAGTAAACATGCTTCCTTATTCAAGTGTTCAAGTTTAATTGGTTTAATGCAAGACTTCTGAAATCATGGACAACAAAACTGGTAAGTGCCAGTAACACTATTTATAAAATCGGCAAAATAAACATGTATGAGAACAAATCCTGCTTAAGCAATTATATGTTTTATTCTTTTTGGAATTTGTTGTTATATCGCGAACAGAAATACTTAAGACGCTTCATTTTCTGTGAAAGTTTTAGACAGACACACATACGTACCTGAAGCGTTTTTTTGTGTTTATATTCAATATTGTGTTATTTACTTATATTCCAGTAATTACTATAATATGCATTAATGAGTGATTAATGAAATGTATAATTTTATATTGCTTCAAGATGCGTAACTAAAATTCCTATAATAGCACGTCATCGACCTTCCTTTGCATTTGTATAAATTATTTTATTGTACCAGTAGGTATCGTATTGGTACAGTCGCCATCATATATGTATATGGGAGCTGTAATTTCAGCGCCACTTTTGCAATTAAGGGGTTGAAAGAATACGAAATAGTGACATTGCAGTGACAGATTGCCATTAAACCAGCAAAAAAATTAAACCCACATCCACAGTTGGGCTCCACGATACACACGGGAAAAAAGGGGGTGGTGAAATTCTTATGTCTTATAACCCTTCTAGTATACATATATAGCTACCTACCTAAAATACGAAAATCCTTCCCATGTTATCAAATATAAGTGTAAAACACCCGGAAATGACCTGTAATAAAACCCGTGCTATCGGAGGTCAGGTCAAAACATGATAATTGTTTTTCATGTATCATGTAGGTATATCAGAGTCAATTGATTAAAATCCTTGACTTTTTTTTATTGAAACAATCATGTTTAAAGATGTGCCAAACCTCTGATCGATTCCGGCTAGAGTTTCATAGGCATACAAATAAAATCGTAAAACAGACACATAATACAACTTTATTGCTTGACTCCGCCGTGTCAAGGATGCTGATGCTGACCCACCCACTGTTCTGCTCAACTAATGTCAAAACTTGAATAATAATTTGATCATCGATAAGCAGTTTTTTTTTGTTACGAGATGGACAATTATTTACATTATTTCGCGATTTATTAAAATTAAATGCAAATTTTGGTGTTTTCGTTTAATATAGTTAATTTTGTTGCTAAGCGTTTTGTTTTTTAAATGAATGAATTGCTTCTTTTTTATTTCTTGGCTTATTTTAGTCACGTCAGTAAAAGTTTGTAAAAATTCGCAGGCAGCAAAAAGTTTCTAGGGAAAATTTATAAGATAGGTAAAATAATAATGGCGTCAACGACAAAATTGCAGTTCTAGCTGAGACGCTATTGCACAACACCCTGCATTTTATGATTAAGCACTGAGACTTGGCACAGGTTGTTCCTTGGGTGGCCCTGAGTAGATAAAGATTGGGAGGCATCGAGAGCCCCCCTTAATTTAGGAGGAAAGAGGGGGGGAAGGCTGGTGCCGCCGCGCTTCCTTTGAAACCATATTTCTCTAAAACTATACAAAATAGGGCATGCGATATATCTTTTCCGGATAAATGAAGGACGAGGAATTCATTTTTGGAACAAAAAAATGTACTTTAGAACAAAAATACAAAAAAAAATGGGAAAATCTTAAAACGAGATTTTTTTTATACATATTATTGCACTTTTTATAAAAACCGTAACAGTTATTTTAAAATAAAAAATATTATATAATAGCTCCATTTATCTAGTTTTAGAAAATGTATAATTTGTTATAGAAATATATTATAAGACGAGCGATAAAAAATAATTTACATCGCCCGATAATGATTTGAATGCTCATTTCAATAAGTTTTGTCTATGATTTCAGGTATAATCACTATTTTTAACACACGAAAGCCGTAATCATTGTAGTTTATGGCTATTTTAGTGATTAATGTACTTAAAATAAAAAAAAAAATACAAAAATTTAAAAAAATATTAAAAATGTGATAAATTTTTTTTAGATATTATCCTATTTTGTTCTTTCTACACAATATATATCTAAAAGCAATAAATATCAATAAAAAGCCACATTTATAAAAATATATACTTTGTTATATAAAAATATTACGAAACGCGAGATAAAAAATAATGAAAATGAAAATTTTAATGTATGGGTCAGCTTGCATTATTCGATGAGGTGAGATAAACCCCCTATGCAGTGGAGTTCGTGTAGTAATACAGAAATATACTTATTCTAATAACGTTTACACATGTAGGTATATCACGATCCAGTACAGAAAATTGTAAAGTACTATAATATAGTTTATTTTGATTGTAAAATAAAATTGCATGTGACTTATATTGTAAAAAAAATGTCTTAATCACGTCGTTCTCCTCTCCTAAAGCAGTTCTGCATGCATAGGCTTAAAGATTTTTTAGTTTACTAGCAGAACTTAGTTACTTCCTTTGGGCCCCCTTAAATCGGTTTTACCCATCCATAAAAGATAAAATAAAAATCGTCATATTCTTCCTTTCAGTATCAATGATAGTTAGTTATTGCGCAATAGTGCCATAAAAAATGAACTAGATTCGTATTAGCATTAAACATTAATGATTTTTTAACTAAGACATTGCTTTTGTACAAAGGAGAACCTCAAAAAATGGTCTGACTAGACGAAAACATGTGTATCGGGGCACTAGGTTTGAGAGCCTTGAGTACTAACTCAAGGCTCTCAAAAAGTGTAGCTGTTTTGAGTTATTCAAATAAAACAACATGAACAGTCTGAATTTAACTATGTATATATCACAACATCCACTGCATAAGCACATCAGCTCCGAACAGGCGAACATTTAATTTAAAAAGCCTTTTTTTACGGTTGCACCTTACGCGGCACTGTTTTTTACACCTGCATCCGACAATTTCGAGGCATGTTTCTGCAGCAACAGGCAACGTTGCGAGCAAGTAGGCTCCCAAATCCCAATTGTTACAGACTTTTGTCCAGCCACAAGTAGCAAATAATGGCAAATTTTGAATACCTTGATATACCTATAACCCTTACAAAAATGGTGTAAGGCAGCTTTTGTCGGTGAAATGCTGTTAATTTGGCGGTCTTTTTTGGTTAATAACTATTTTCGGCACTCGTTAACCAAAGTACAGGACGCAGATCTGGAATAATAAATATGTCAAATAAGAATTATCCATAAATTATGCAAATCATATAGATAACTACTATTTCACAAGATGTATTAGGATCCGATGTACCTATATATCTGACCTATCATATCAATCGATCATTTCATGTGATATGAATAGTTAAATTCAGACTATATAGGAGTATGTTGTTTAATTTGAAGTACTCTAAATAACTACACTTTTTGAGAGCTTTGAGTACCTTTACCTCACCTCATCGAATCATACAAGCTGACCCGTACCGTACATCAAGATCGCCCTGCCACGTCACTTTCATTATTTTTTATCTCGCATTTCGTAATATATTTAAATAACAAACTATATATTTTTATAAACTACATAAATGTGGCTTTTCATTCATATTTATTGCTTTTAGATATATATTGTATAGAAAGAACAAAATAGGATAATGTTATAAAAAGTTATCACATTTTATTTTATTTTTTAAATTTTTGTATTTTTTTTATTTTAAGTACATTAATCATTAAAATAGCCATAAACTACAATGATACGGCTTTCGTGTGTTAAAAATAGTGATTATTCTTGAAATCATTGACAAAACTTATTGAAATGAGCATTCAAATCACCCTATCGGGCGATGTAAATTATTTTTTATCACTCGTTCTATAATATATTTCTATAACAAATTATACATTTTCTAAAACTAGATAAATGTAGCTATTAAATAATATTTTTTATTTAAAAAAAACCATTACAGTTTTCATAAAATGTGCAATAATATGTATAAAAAAAAATCTCGTTTTTAGATTTTCCCATTTTATTTTGTATTTTTGTTCTAAAATACAATTTTTGGTTGCAAAAATGAATTACTCGTCCTTCATTTATCCGAAAATGATATATCGCATGCCCTATTTTGTATAGTTTTAGAGAAATATGGTTTCAAAGGAAGCGCGGAGGCGCCAGCCTTCCCCCCCTCCTCCCTCCTAAATTAAGGGGGGCTCTCGATGCCTCCCGATCTTTATCTACTCAGGGCCACCCAATGAACAACTGTGCCAAGTCTCAGTGCTTAATCATAAAATGCAGGGTTCCCATACAAGACATAGCAATAGCGTCCCCAGTATTCGTTGTGCAAAATTAAATAAATGAGTGCAATTGTCGCTGTCGGTGCAACAGCGAAAGCGTGAACAGCAGCGATGAACCTCCTACAGTCGCGCAACTACTCGTAGGTTTAGACAAAAATCTGCCTTATAGAATAACTCGTCCGAACTTCACAAAGTGAAAATAATATTTTATCAGGAAAAAAATGTGGTTCAAAGATCTAAATGGGATGATCTTGCAGACAATTAGTAAGCTTCAGTTATCTGTTCAATTGTTCACAAACTTGATCCCCCATTTTCCCATCATGTTGTTTTGTACTGGTTAATTTATCGTAAAAAAATCAACATTAAACCGGTTATTTTATTTACAATTAACAATATGTAATGTATCTATTACACTAAATATCATCAGCATCACCATTCACGTTAATAGCGTCCGTTTGAAGCTCAGAATATCTATAATTAATTGGCAAAGACACCAAGGTCAGCGGATGCTGCGGTCAGTCGCGAAGAAAAGGTCAAGCGGCAACAACGTGGTACACGGCCGAGAGACACTTCACGACATGATTAGCGAAAATAAACAAAGTTATGGAAATTCAATCTTGTGGGCCAAATTAAAAAGCTAAAATGGCTAAATTGACTGATTTATTTGTTTGTAAGGTAGAAGATGGTTGCGTAGCGTTCAGGTACCTATTTAATTTTTGGGGGTTTTCTATCTTAGGTCACAAATATGTGTCACTGTGTTTCAGTGACGTATATATTTATATTGACATGTAAAAGTGCCCCTGTGGCCTATTTGCTGAATAAATGATTTTGTATAGGTAATAATTATAATAATCTGTACATCTGCAATATTTGTATGTAATACTAATACATAATCAAATTCCTTGAAGTTCTTGTGCGCATAAAGTTCAGTTAAAAAATATGTTTCAGTTCATCCGAACCGCATATATTAAAAGTCATAAAAACTATATTTTTTATTGAAGAGCTTTTGACTATATACCTATTTACCACTGCTAACTTGCTAAGTGAAGGATCATCGAAACAAGTATCAAGGTGATAGAACTCAATAATTATGTCAACACTTCCTCATTCAAATATTTATAACACTGTTTATTCTTCTACAAAACTAATTTTTGAATCTTGATGCTCACAACATTATGATACTATGTTTTTTAGATGTTTAATACTTATACAGGTACATAACTAACGCGGAATTGAAATTATAAACTGATGAGTGCTTTTTATCATCAGAATATATAGATTAGTCAATCTGTGTAAGAATATCCTATAATATAATAATGTTTAATATATTCTGATGATAAAAAGCACTCATCAGTCATGAGCCCCACGGTAAGCTCAAGAAGGCTTGTGTTGTGGGTACTCAGACAACGATATATATAATATACATAGAAAACATCCATGACTCAGGAACAAATATCTGAATATACTTATCATCATTATTAATGTGCCTATATGATTGCTTTTTATAAAGACGTAATGGGCTGTAGAAATGCTTAGCAATTCGTTACTCGAGCGGCTGCTGAAGATGTCAATTTCTTCCGTAGGTTTAAATGATCTCTCCGCAACTCTTTTTTCACAAGAAACTCGTAACTCAAACTAAGTAGAGAAAAAGATTTTTGGAATTTGAACTTTATGTAATTTCCGCTACGTTTTTATTCGAATGTAAATGACTTATCGGGTTTTACCTCTTACCCCTCGAAATTCTTTCTGCGCACGTAACTGTCAGCAAATATAATAATGTTAACATTTCAGCTACCGAAGGCATGCGACATTAGATCTATTTGATGAGTGTTGCAACCTGTAATGTATGCAAACATTGAGCAAGTGACGGATTCGGATTTAGCACTTCGCGCTCGCGCTCGCGCTCGTAATACGTTGCTGTTTTCAACACGTAAGTATTTATTAATGTGGGGGGTCAATGGGCCAATACTTTAAACTAAAATTCATAATCCTACGGACCAAATTGACAAGTAAGTGTGAACAAATGTTGCCAGAGTTTGGCCAGTGTCGTTCTTATCGATATTAAAATTATTATTACACTGTAGATTTAAGGTGCACCCAGACGGTACAATCAAATTGGCAATTTGATATTTTAATAAATATACCAACTTTTTTTGTGATTTCGACAGATCGAAAGGTCTGTAGACCCCTAATTAGATATAAAATGTTAATTTCAAACCAGCAATAACGGAAATGAAATTTATATATTTATTATGATAGATAATTGAATCTTTACAAATGAATTATTACAATAATTATCGTGTTACAGCCGAAAGACGAAAAGATTGTGTAAATCACATCACATAATAAAAATCGAGGACAAAATGTTACAACTCGACCATTTAGTGGACAAATCGTTTTATTATAAATGTAACTGATGATGATGATGATGATGAAGATGACGTTGAGCTTGGAAATGAATAATATTTTATAATAAAGACTACTCATTGTCGGACAACATATTTTTTTTACTTACTGGTTCGGATACCTTTTTATGCTATAAAACTAGTGGGTAAAAACGCATTTTATCCATCCACTACCTCGAAAACCGAACAAACCAAAATGTTTACCTTGTATTTAAAAGTAACATTCGTATTTTTCTGATTTAAACTAGTCTGTTATTTGTACTTTACAACTTGTCGATATATTGTTATCGACATATACCCTTCACTATTTTTATTTCACTGTTCCTGGTAACATTTCATCTGTCAGTCATTTGTCAATTTAGTCCGCAGAATTGTGAATTTTAGTTTAGATGCGAAGTGGTGATGTTCGGTTAAATATAAGGTTATTATTGCATTTGTAGCAACGTAGTTACCCCCTACCACGAGTATTCGACGTTTTATACGTCACTCTTTTGTAAACGATCGGAAATTTGAGCATCGATCAGCAGAGGCTGTGAGTACTAATTTCACCCAGGGCAGTAATTTTCCACTTTTAAATATATTGTAAATCACACGTTTCTACTCTTTAAGAAGTTCAACAAGTTCCGTTTTTTTAACCCCCGACGCAAAAACGACGGGGTGTTATAAGTTTGACGTGTCTGTCTGTGTGTATGTCTGTCTGTCTGTCTGTCTGTCTGTCTGTTTGTCTGTCTGTTTGTCTGTCTGTTTGTCTGTCTGTCTGTCTGTGTGTGTGTGTCTGTCTGTGGCATCGTAGCTCTCGAACGGATGAACCGATTTTGATTTAGTTTTTTTTGTCTGAAAGCTGAGTTAGTCGGGAGTGTTCTTAGCCATGTTTCATGAAAATCGGTCCACTATGTCGCGGTCGGGGGTTTTTCCAAAATTTTAATTTTGTGGTTAAGTTATTAATAAACTATTTACTATGAGAGTTTTGAATGATTCATAGTTAGCTTCATCAGACTTATATTGACTTCGACCGAAAATAACAAATAATAATCACCAATATCAATCCCAGTATAAAGGACTAATGAAACCATTTACTTCTTGTCACGATAAACACAAGCCAAAAATACGTACCTACATGATCTAAAAAATTCACAATGTATCAAAGTGAAATGTATCGAACTCCGGTGCAGAGTTGGCTCGTGGCATGACGAATCACACATGCACACAGAAACGCACGCAATTTAGAATACACAAGCAATGACTTATGCATTCCGCTTAAACCACTATACGGCTAATGCAATTCTCCATAAAGTGGCGACGAGGCGGATTATCCAAAAGCTATTACCTGCTGTCACCGAGGATGTAACCAAGCTTTCTTGGCGAGTGCGTGAGAAAGTCGTCTCGTGCGCACATCGCACATTCTCGTCTATTACCGAGCACTGGACTACATTTTTTTGGGATAAAGACAAAGAAGCCGACGCGTGTCCAGCCCCCTTAGCTGAATGGCAATCTATTGGCACAACAGAATTCAGTCTATTTCTAATAGATATTTATCTCTATCGGTCTTGCGTATTGGTGCGACAGAGCCATACTACTTTTCGCGGCGTTTCATTTTCGTTTCGCGTCACAGAAATGCCATTCGGCTACGGCACCAGAAGTCTGAAGTGCGTTACCGACTTTTAAGATGGGAGTATTACACTCGCTTTTTTGTTCAGGAAGACATTTAGATTACCGGTCCAAATCCAAAGATTTAGGTACGAGGATCACCTAGAGTTGATCACTGTTGATTTTTTTCATTGCGATTGACATGTATCTGCATTTATAATTTGCGAATTGTACTGCGGTACAGTAAAAAAAATAAAAATCTATGTTTATAAGGCCCACTTGCACCAACCACCACTTAACTCGAGGTTAGTGGGCTGTCATCTGTCAAATTCCATATAAAATGGTGGGTTAATGCTGTGTATGCATGTATGCAGCGTGCAGTGGTGTGCGTGTCGCTGCCGCACACACGTCAGTAATAAACGATCTATGGAACGAGACGCGTGTGTTTTCTTTAAGTACTGATACCTACCCGGCGAGTTACCTACATATATACTATTTGGCGACGACGAGGGAAGAATCCACACGGAATTTCAAAATGAGTGTCTACGTTGGTACCTTGGGGACTTTTGATTATAAAACTCAAGATTGGAAGATTTTTTCGGGAAGATTAGCGATGTTCATAACCTTAAATGACATTGCGGACGGCTGTTTACTCCGGGGGCATCGAGTAGTTATCCCATCGAGTTATAGAAATAAGTTATTGCTAGAATTACATAATTCTCATTTAGGGATTGTAAAGTCTAAGAGCAGGGCCCGCGCGCGCATGTGGTGGCCGGGAATTGACCTAGATATTGAACAGCTGATCGGCGCGTGCGAGGTCTGTAGTGCACTGCGGCCCTCCCCGCCGCGCGCGCCGCCCGCCAGCTGGCCGACTCCAGATAAGCCGTGGAGCAGAGTACATATTGATTATATGTCTATAGGGAATAGGACGTATTTGGTTGTAGTTGACGCACTGACTAAGTGGATAGAATGTATAGATATGGGCACTGGTATTTCAACATTACATTTAATTAGAACTCTTAAGACCTTAAATTCAAGGTTCGGATTACCTCAAACAATTGTTTCTGACAATGACCCCAAAATTGCTTCACGAGAGTTTGAAGAATATTGTAGAAGCAATGGTATCTGTCACGTTACATCCCCAATATACCACCCTAGTAGCAACGGCCAAGTTGAGGGTTATGTTAAAATTTGTAAAAAAATGATTAAGTGTATAATTCAACAATATACTTGTAGTCATACCATTCATGAGAAGTTGCAGGAATATTTATTCGAGTATCGCAATACAAGTCATTCCTTTACGGGGAAGTCGCCGGCTCAAATGATGTTTGGCCGTAATTTGCGATGCAGGCTAGATTTGATTCTGCCTCGTAGGAAAGGGGAGGAGAATAAGTAGTGCGGATCGTTCCGATCCTCAGAATGTAAACAAGGCTAGGTCGTTCTCGGTTGGGGAAGTGGTATGGGTTAAATGTTTCCATAACAGGAAACCCTTCTGGTCAAAAGGTTCAATTGTAAAAAGAGTAGGATGTCGATTATATATTGTTAAAGTACTTAATGTGAATTGTAAGCGCCATATTGACCAATTGTTGAAATACACAGGCAACATGCCTTATCACGAATGTACAATGTCCCCTTCATCGTTGACGTATGAGGACAGTACTGGTCCTCAACCAGATATTGTTGATACCACCAGTCTACCATCGTCGCCTCCCGACAGTCCTCTCGATAATGTTGAGGAAAATCAAGTGGTGGGGAGTGAAGCTTCTTGCGACCAGGGAACTGATGAATGGCAAGAAGCTGTGGAAGAGGAAACGATGGTTGACACGGACAGTCCGGTCATGGGAACTGAGCAGATAGGTTCAGAAGCGACCGCGGAGACAGTGGCCACATCGACCAATGAGCAAAGCGATAACAATTTACCCACCCAAGGTCCACTGCGCAATTCCCATGAACAACGTCTGAGACCAAGAACCAAAAACATTAACTATAAGGTGTAAGTATAAGTATTTAGGTAAATATAACAATATATTATGTTGTTGTTAACAGAGTTTGAAGCTAAAGGAGGAGGAATTGCTGTGTATGCATGTATGCAGCGTGCAGTGGTGTGCGTGTCGCTGCCGCACACACGTCAGTAATAAACGATCTATGGAACGAGACGCGTGTGTTTTCTTTAAGTACTGATACCTACCCGGCGAGTTACCTACATATATACTAGTTAACCCTCGTGTTAACCCTCTATTCTCGTTGGTGCAAGTGACCCTAATTAGTGTCCTTTTTTCATGTTACGTTTCTCTGCCTTTTTTCGATACGTTATACAATGGGAGAAGCCCTTATATCTCGTTTGAGCCTTGCAGTCGCCTGCGACTGGAATAATATAAGATGTAGGAAGCTTAGCGAGCCGCAGGCGCAGGCGCAGGTCAGTAACGCATCAATCCAATACTTTACAGTGCTGCTTCCTGATGCGCTGCTATTACCGCCTGCCAGAAGATACTATGCTAATGGTTTTTTACCCCACTGGGACAAGTAAAGACGGATCTTGCATTTATCTAATAAATACTATGTTGTTTAAGAAGACAATCGATTAGACAACCTGCATACTATCGAACAAACGTGCATGACATCTTAATTGGTTTTTTTATAAATTTTGAAATGGCCATTTAGGATCTATTACAATTTGTAACAGTTGATGACATTTACTTCACATTCCTCTATACTTGTACATAAACGAGAAATATTAGAGTTGGTTAATTTGCCTTTCCATCCTGTCATAAATGTCATTATTATGCAAAATAAAGATGTATACGATATGGCTTTACTTCTATGTATAACCAGTAGTCCTAGCGTATGTCACGTCTTCTTCTAACTGTATTAATGACATAAGAACGGGTAGTCTATCTCGCGGCCATCATGTGCTAGGCCTACTGACACTAACATAATGTTGTCATAATATCAGATGCTACTGGCAACTTTAAATAAATAAAAAAATAAAAATAAAAATAAAATAAAAATCATTTATTTCAGACTCAGGGTCCATAGATGGTCACCCAATCAAAGACAAACGGCCTCCTACACTATTTATAATTGACGAAATCGGATATTTCTGACGATGCGGCTGCTGAAGGTAGAATATAATTATGTAAATATTATGAATATACGTAAATCTGACAAATTAATATTCTGCAGAGATTCAGGAACACGTTAAAGAGTCGATTGAATAATAAGCATTTTGAGGTTGTCCTTATTTGAAAAATAACAACGTCAATAATCCATAAAAAAAGTCGGTAGACTATAAAAAACATTCTTGATAGGCGAAAATCGTAAAAGAATACAACAATGACATATGAGAACACCTTACCGGTAGTAGGTCAAAGGTGAAATCATAATTTCATCAACGATTAATTAGTATATTAGCAGCGATCAAACAGTTGCTATTATTTGAAGGCAGTCATTTGTTTCACGCCCACACATCGTGTTCTTGTGAAATGAGGCGGTCACGTGAGGATCGGGAGTTTGGGAAAAGTATAAAGTAACATATCGTCATATTTGTCGGTGGAGTCATAGTGTTGGTGAAACTGCGTCATTATATTACTACGGTATTCTATTCTAATACGGTTCTAGGCTCTGTACGTATAATGTAGAGCATATATAAAGCTTAATGGTCGAAATAATAAAAAAATGTTCATCCACATTTAATTAACGCTAGTAATTAATGTAGGGATACATTATTAGTAATTCCTTTGAAACAAAACGCCGGCTGAGCGGGTACTTGAACACATTGTTAACCTATCATAGTTAGCCATTGTGTGCAGTGTATTATCGCCGGCCTCGGGTCAAATGGCCGGGCCGGCTTGAGAAATAAGCGTATTAGGGATTGCCAAATTTCGCCAACTGCATACAAACTTATGGTTGTCTTTATTTTGTATTGGTTTTTGCAATTTGTCCTTGCACCGTTGCATTTTATGATCAAAAGTAATAATTTTAAATACTAAGTATGGATATTATAGCGTCCGGAAATAAGTATGCCGGTTTATGGCTACTAGACTATAAAGAAAGCAAATTTACGAATATACCATGAACTATGTAATATAGGTACTCGTATTTTAATAGCCAGATTAATATTAAACACATTGAGATTACAAGGAAATAAAAATAGATCTTTGGTAATAAAAAACAATTATATGTTTCTACTAAGTGTTTGTACTCATTGTAAGTAATATTATTTAATAAAATACTTAGATTATTTTTGTTCAACGTTCGAACAAAATCATGTCCAATAAAAACAAAACTCCTTCTACATATAACACTAAATTACTTTTAATAGAGTCACCTTGGTCTCCAAAATGTCATCTAGAAACTGAGACTTTTAATTTATTTACACTAAACTTGTCATTTACTAAACACTAGAATTGCCTTGAGTTGATGACGAATATCAATATTTATATTCACAATTCATAAACAAGGAAATAAGTCATCAAAGTTTCATATTCAAAAGGTAGGTAATATTAGGTACTTCTGAAGGTACGGTCAGCCACGAAAGTATAGTTTTCCACTTTTCAACTCTATTTGAAACACATAAGGTCGAAAAGTGGTAAACCACTGATTTGGCTGAGTGTATCCCTACCGAGTTACTTTCAGTGTCAACACTGACATAAATGCTAACGTTTATGTACTAGTACAGTAACTTTGTCGCCTGAAAGTATGGCCTGGCAGTATGCGTCAAATCCGGTACTTTTGATTTTTTGCAGACTTGTACTGGTTTACTGGGGCATTATTTGTATCTGTGTTATTTTGAGTACTCACTGCAAAACCCTCTAGGAAGTCTAGGAAAACCAGTGGAATGTTAGTGGTGATTCTAGTATAGGATTCGTCGCTTAGATTGGATTCAGCATAATTACCTGAAAAAAACAAATTAATTGTTACAATCATTCAAAACAGATAACTATGTTCAAAATATAAACAAATAAAATGGACCGGGTATGTTAGTCCTTAGTTAAAATGACACTGTTTCAAGCAAAGTCGAAGTTGTGGACAGAAAAAGTATAAATAGATATAAATAGCACACGGAGTATAAACTTCGGTAGTTCAATTGATTACAAACGTAAAGATTCCATGATCATTAAAAATAGTTAAGTTCACGAACGTATCAGCTAGCAGCTGAATAAAAAGGCATTTAAACTACAATGCCTAAACATTTGCCTCACGTTATCCGATAAGACCATCTTCGGTTACATGAACTTTACCATGAGTTCCCATGTTGTCTATCACACTAATTGTATACAGTTACGCAATTCACAAACCGTACACTCATCCTATGACCTAAACAATTGCATAAACTATACAGGGTGTTATAGACAAACACAAATATTACCACTCACTTTCGCTTAGGCGAGACGAATCGGATAGTTTGCCAACTATGCACACGTTTAATATGCAAAATGACGTACATGCTTGGAATTTTGAGGTAGATACGTCGTTTTGGGTGCGAGTGAGAGAGTTACATGTGCGTTACTGTACAGCTGCTAATGAGTCATAGTTTGAAAACGATTAGTTGGGCTTTACCAGAGATTAGTAACTGAAGACTGGCAAGTCGCGTTCTTATTGGCGAATATTACACGCTCGATATAGGTATGTATCTCGATATGATATTCATTAAATTTATCGAGTGTGCAAGTATTGTTCATAAATATCAATAAATATGTACCCCCTTATTCATACACGTTCACTAAAGTTATCAAGCCGGTAAAGTTCGTTTGTCCCTTTCCGACGTATTGGTGTGATAGAAAGGGACAAACGAACTTTATCGGCTTGATAACTTTAGTGTACGTTTATGAATAAGGAGGGTAGAAAATGAAACTACACGGTCCCTCGTCAGGTCTCGGATCTTAAAATTGCATTATTATGCCTACAGCAAAAATTTATTTGAACCCACCCAATCAAGCCCTACGGTGTACAATGTACATGGTGTAGGTAACTATAACTAATAATCCGTACATGGTGTTAAGGTTGACCTCCGCGGTCAAAGTTGTTTAGGAAACATGCAGATCCGACCTTTAGAGCAAATTGTGGTGCCATAAATACTACACAACAGTCACGCGACGCGTGGTATGTAGATGAGCAATCTGTATTGTTCACTTATCTTTTATTTACGTGTGTAAGGAGAAGTATGTCGTTTTGAGACGCTCTGGCGGTCTGGCGTGGTGTCAAGTTGTATGAGAGCTGCGATGACAAGGAACTAAATGTATGTGTGTATGTATGTGTGGGTGTGTGACCTTTATTGTGGCCATTTACATGATTGACATGCAATGGCCACTATGGCCAGTTGAGTTTCTCATGGGTTTTTTGGTACGTCATTATTCATTTTTGTCAATAAGTTACATTACAAATTATTAGCATATTAACACGTATTCGTATTTACATACGCATCTCATAACATCAATGTCTTCTCGATTAGAATTTATAAGTCATAATAAAATAATACGAATATTATAAACATTGAAGTAAACTAAATTAAAGTGATATTGTCTTCGGTTACCGCGATAGTTACTCATGAAATAAAACTATGGAAACGGATTAAATCGCGTATAATGAATTTAAAATACATCCCGACGTTTCGAACTCTTTACAGCGTTCGTGGTCAACGGGTGACTGAGGAAAAATTACAATGTGCAAAAGCTACCCACATAGAAGAAATATTAATGAACCATGACCACAAATAATATAGATTTCTAAGGCAGGTTCACACACTATTAATAAAGCTAGTTATACAATATAAGTTAGTATAGTTATAAATTAAAGTGATTAAAAAGAAATGAATTTAAATTTGTAATCTGCTCAAAATGTTATAACCTGTTTAACAGGTAGTCAGGTACAAGGCGTACAAGTAAAGCCTGGCTAAAAGTAGACATATGACCACGGGTCGTACATACTATATACTGACCTGTCACCGCATACCTACAGGAGAGTAACATCGCGCTCGTACCAATATAATCATATTATATATCAGGTCAGGCTTTACAGATACAGTCATATTATTATGCCAATATGTCAGTGAACGCAAGTTTTTATTGACTACAACTTTAATATTTATATTGCAGCATGACATATGTCCTAAGCCATACAAAATGTCAACTATTTTAGTATGATTGCACCTGTAAAAGCTCCCCCCCTCCCTTCCCTCCTCCCCTTGCGTGAGTGGCCTTTCAGCCGCGCGTTCAGTTAACACGTGCATGTGATGCGTGTTGCAATGTGTGCATTGAACTATTATCGCGGGGGACGACAACTTCAAATGTCATAGTTACGAACTAATAACTACTTGTACTGAACTTATAGAATACAATACAATACACTACAAAAATAGGTGATGAATTATACCTATGTGTAAACTTGAACCGCAAACTCAACATAGACGTTGTGTTAGTAAATAAAAGCTAGAAACGATCAAAGCGGCTACCTCAAGTGGTCAAAGAGATCACCTTGGACGTCAACATTTGAATACCTCCCTAAGCTCAGGGTTCAATAAACGTTAAAAAAAATTTGCTCCGTTATGACACATGTAGCATATAATATCGCATGAATTTGGATTTAGACCACATTAAAAGCTGTTAAGTATATTCATCCAATAATATTCACATCTTTAAATATTGCACGTTCAAAAAACCACCCTGTAGAATAACTTAGTACTTAATAAATGCCCAAGACCGGAGTAAATGGAGAAATATGATTCGAGCCCTACACCCCAGCAGAGGGTAACAGGATGCAAAGACGAGAGAAGAAGACTTAATGAATGAATGTAATAATTCACAAACGAGATTTAAATTCGCGGCAGGCTTGTGACCTATAGCCATTGACCCGGCGTTGCTCGCATCGCATCCCACCAACAACTCATTCGTTACACGAACATGCGCGTAATTAAATCATTCCCAACATTCCTCCTTCAAGTGTCCGCGCATTATAAATACTATCTCATTAATGTGTTATGTTCTGTGCTTTAATTGAGATGCAATTATAATATGTAATGAATAATCAGAATCAGTAAAGGATTTAATTTGTCTTAGCTGGTAAATATTCCCACGCCTCAAGTTATGGCAGGACCGAAAAGACTGAAAATTTAATAATTATCTTGCGTATTTTGAGTATTTGTATGGTGACGGGTTGAGAATTGCACCACCCGCTTCTCTTCCGTGGGTGTCGTGGAAGAAGACTGCAGTGGGACTCGTTGTGACGTGGGTGAGGATGGGCTAGCAAACTGTTACGATTTAATTTTCTTTAAACTTCTACATTGCTAATTAGAAGTGTCACACAACTTGAGCGGTTTCATGTGATCTAACCACACCTTTTGGTAAAACAAGCATCAGTTTACCTACGCTCAACCAATTCGAATCCTAGGCCACTCTCGAACCCTGTCTTGTAGACACCGTGATTACGTGCGGGCTGCCATGGAATTCATCAATTCACTGTGAGAAAGTTCTACAGTGGCCTAGCTTGATTCAAATTGGTTGACAGTAGGTACTGTCAGATGCAAAAGTGCATGGCGAATTTATCAATGAATTCATTCATAATATCTCCATGCACTTTTGCAGCTGATAGTACAGTCGACTACAAAGAGATGTATCCACTTTTTCACCTTATTACAATGCAATAAGGTGAAAAAATGGATACATCTCTTTGTAGTCGACTGTACATGACTGTATGGTGAAACATGAGTTACAGAAATATATCCCGCTACTTAATATTCGTATAACTAAATGTAATTAGCACGTGTTCTCGGGTTATAATTTAAGGCCCATCGAGTATCGACGCCAACTTGATTGTATTTACTAATTTCATGTAAGCAAACGTCTCGTCTTCCCATCTGGCATCCGTGGACTTTATGCCGTTGAAATTAGATTCAATATTCAGTTAATAATGTGGGCGATAAAGTACTAAATATTGATTTACCTACATATGCAATCGGTCCATGATTACACGCAACACACATGTTCTATTAGTGTTGAAATTTAATAATCAGAAGATGGTTTTTAGCGGAGTCGACGTTTAAAAAGATGTGCAAGTGTTTATAATCGATTCAAGAATTCACTTCCAAAATTATTTCGGATTAAAAATTGCGTTGTTTTATCCTTCTTAACTCTTTTTTAAAAACCAGTTTGATAATATTCATTTTAGTATTTTTTACTTAAAACTCACAAACACATGTTGACTGGGAAGTCGTGAAAGAGCAAGCGCCATAGGCCGCGAAAGCTGCCCATCATTAGATCATTACCATATCTCCTAACACTCTTACACCGTGCTGTGTGTCATTGGTGGCGTCAATATTACTGCCGTACAAATTATCAACATTATTGATTGAACATTATATGCAATGGGAGCATTTTTTTTGTACATGATAGTTTGTAAACTTATTAAAAAATACGAATACGATGTGCTCAAAGGTTGCTAATATGCTAGCAAAGCTTACCTGCTACAAGTCACGCCCCCGGTAGGTATTAGGTAGTGAATGCGTTAATACATATGTAATCGACTTGTGCACTTCATACTACTAAAATGGGAAGAAAGTGCGCGACATCTTCTACCGGTAAGTCAAGTATTTCGGAACCATTTTACCCGTCCAATGAAACTACGATGGCTTTATTATCTTATCTATCATAATGAGCATACGACTTAATAAAAGACAAAAGTATTAATGTTTAGGTTTTATGTATATTTCTATATTTAAACATAAATGATAAACTAGTGATTTTTTCTTGACAAAAGACGACATGATGTAAAATGTATGTATGTATGTGCATGTGTTAGACTTCGTTTTATTTCGTGATAGCTGCCTCTTTCTATTGAACTCAAATAACCTAAAATGTATAAACAATTCTTCGTAAAATACGTAATCAATCTTAAATGAGTATAATGTTATTTCCCTGTCTCATAACCGTCTATTAAAGCAATTTATTGGAAGATTCAATAGCCCTAATACAGATGAACAATGAGCTATTGTGCTCGCTGGCCGGAGCTCGGAGTGGCGGCAATGTTTCCAGCCGACAAATGATGGTGCTTGTTTAGTATTCGCCTGCTCTGCTGCTGCTTGGATAATGTTGCTACTGGTTGTTGTAACCAATTTACTCCTACAATATTGAATAGTTTTAGGGCAAGCAACTCTAAAATCGCAAAATTAAGGTGTCATCTATCTTTTGTTTTTTCATGAGAAAACATCGTCATATTACGACAAATTATATTTATTAGCAACAGTTATATTGATTCCGAAGCTAACCCCTATGTAGAGTAGCATACCTAATTGTTATGGACATTATTTAACTAAATTATAAAAAATCATCAGTTTTATTTGACGGCTGATAATTTTTCATTTTTAGGGCCAAGGGCTCCAGTAAGTTTTGACACACCTTTTTCACGAATTCACTATTAGCGAGTAAAATAACAACGTTTATAAATGACAACATCACAGTCAAGCAATCAATATTGAATAACCATTATATATTATTATATTTGAAAAGTCAAAGGATAGATACGTAAATACCAACACTGATTGTTAATCGATTAGAGAAATCGAATAATTTTTATGAAGCTTCATTGTGATTAAATTGTAATTATTATGATAGCCATTGCATAAATCATGTTATTTGGATTGCAAAACGTAACGATTATGTGAATGTCAAGTGTCTGCGTGCATTGTTGAAAGACTCGTTGGAGATGGTTTGCGGCACATAATTGGCTGTGGTTTAACGTTCATTCACCTGCTCTGATGGTGATTGATCTAATTTATCATTTATAAATGAGGTGCACACAATAAAAACAATGCAGATGGTTTGGTGTACAAAGCAATATGCTGTAATTATTGGTATTTTACGAGTACATGTGTACTTAGTATATTTATTAGGGAAATTGTCGGCCACTGCACTGCACGGCATTTCGGCATACAGGATGTAACATTAATGCCGGTGATCCATTTAAGAGCATAACCGGTATCGAATAGCGGTTACGAATACCACTTCCTTTTTTTTAAATAAACACCATGAAAATTAAAGGTACTATAGAAGGTAATGTATAAGCCGTAGGATTTATCTTCGGCAATTATGTTACATAGTGTATGTGAGTGTGCACGGGGAAACGTCCCACTATGTCGATTGCTATAAAGCCGCTTTGTCAGTTTATTAATATAAATATACAAGTAAATTTCGCGTTAATGGTAACCGACAAAGAGGGACGTTTTACTAAACACACTCACATATGTCTTTAAAAGTTTAAACCTTCGAGATAGCAAAATGCTCGACTCCCAACTTATTCCCACCATTCGTCGGGTTCTCCTTTTAAATAATACAAAAGTACTAGCTAAGTATTGTTTAATGAATCGTTTTAAAACTTAAAACTGTATTGTTGACAAAGCAATTCTATCTTTCAGTCTAAAGTTTTGTCATTATTTGAGTAATTGTAATCTAATTACCTATCTCGAGCTCCCAGGTAGACTTACAGACTTACACAAAAGACAACATGAACATTAACAATACTAAATTCAGATCAGGCTCGTGGGAAAATAAGCTGATTCTTGAATAATGGAGGTTACCTTACCTGCTTCATTAACTAAGGAGCTTTGGTAATATTCAATGTTTCTCATGACCTTGTGTATGACATGAACGTTAATGGCATTAAGATGCTGCAGAGTACCTAAAATGCGGAACAACTTAACAATTGAATTATTTTTACGTATAGAACCCGCTCAGAAACCTAGTATTTGCGTTCCTTCGTTGTTGTTGTTGTTTTGGGGATACCCCCATTTGCCAGAATTTCATTTGCCATAATTTTATTTGCCATCCTATTCAACAATCATAATATTGTTTCTCATAACATCTTATGCCATAATCATTGTTTACTATATTAATCTAGTGCCAGAAACTTTGTTTCCCATAAAGTCAGTTTCCATAATGTCATTTGTCAGAATCATCGAAATCCGTAATTACCACATTCCATACCATCATTTGTCATACAAATTAGCGTCCAGAAAAGTCAATTTCCATAATGTGCTTTGGCAGAATCGAAAACTACTATAATAGGTACTAGAAGGACTAGAGAATGAAACTGCTATCAGAAAGTAGGTTAGGTTAGGTTAGAACTGTGACCCCCTGGAAAATGAAACTGCTATCAGAAAGTAGGTTAGGTTAGGTTAGAACTGTGAACCTCTGGAAAAGGAAACTGCTTGAAAAGTAGGTTAGGTTAGGTTAGAACTGTGACCCCCCGGAAAATGAAAATACTATCAGACAGTAGGTTAGGTTAGGTTAGAACTGCGACCCCCTGGAAAATGAAACTGCTATCAGAAAGTAGGTTAGGTTAGGTTAGAACTGTGACCCCCTGGAGAATGAAACTGCTGGAAAAGTAGGTTAGGTTAGGTTAGAACCTGTGACCCCTGGAAAATGAAACTGCTATCAGAAAGTAGGTTAGGTTAGGTAATAATATGGGCAATAATTAATATGGCAATAATTGCTTATGGCGTTTGAATATTCTATGAAACCATATTATTGCACTTAATAATATGGCTAACAAATAGTATGGCATTGTATGATTATGGAAGGTAATATTCGGATAAACAACGAGTATGTCATATGATTTTTATGGTAAACAAATCATTCGGGCAAATGAAATTCAGGCAAGTTAGATTCGGGCAAATGAATATTATGTTAAATGACTGTCGGGCAAACAATAGACAACCGTTGTTTTGACAACAAAACAAACCAAACGAGCACAGCGCGAATCTCTCGACCTACAGTAAACACGTAACCGCCGTGTTGATAAAGGCACTTAGTTATTCGCATGTCTATGTGTCATTTCACATTTCTTATAACCCTTCCACACTCTATGCTAACAAACATTTTGCGTTTAATCGTTGCAATATTTAAAAGTTGCTCTCATTGGAAATAATTTGTATATTGTTGTTTATCTACGGCCATTAAATAAGCCATCTAATAAATGCATATTGACTAGTCAAATCAATTCTTCAATCAATATGTTGACGGCGCATTATGGCTGAACTTTAAATGCCAACACTCATGTCTGACAATTTCATGAGGAGGCTATTGAAATTTGCAATAACTCATAGTTCTTGTAAAATTTAACAAAAAGGCTACTGCTACTGTGGCCTTTTAAAAATACATAGCTATAATTAATAATCTCAATTTAATACAACGGAAATACAACTCCATGGTGGAGTTTGGACCTAGACTGCCTACAGCTCAATGTCCCTGCTTAAACCGTAGACCTACGCTGTGCTTCGGTCAACGAAAACCAGACAGATACACTTATTAGATGTTGCAGTGACTGTAATGCGCGTGCGACCAAAATGAGATGAGAGCCAATCAAGTAGGAGCCGGCCCCGGCTGAGTGCGGGGTCGCTACGCTGCGCTATTGTACATATTGTAGTACAGTTCTCACGGAAGATGCGCGCGCGCGGCACACTTACACATTTGTCTCACTCGCGCTACTGTGCAACCTGCGCTGCGCTACGACTCTTACTTTTTACCGTCCACCCGCTAGCAGACGTAGCGGAGTGGTCAATATGATCACAGACATCTAGACTTAACCTTTATTACCTATGTAATGTATTCGTTTTGAAACTTATTGGGCAATAACAAGCAAAAAGCACAAGAAATGGACTCCGTGCCTCTTGATTAGCCATGTTCTACTAGTCATTTTATGAATATTAATTAGGGAAATCTATAAATTAAATTGGATAACAATTAGTTATTTTGACATATACACATGCTGAATATATGTGTATGTAGTCGCTATGTTATGTGGTTACTCGGTTAGGTTAGGTTACCTATTGCTACAAGTTTAAAGACAATATATGTCGCAATCATGTTAACTAATAGGAATTAGATATTTGGTTTCATAAACAGCAAGTACTAATGGAAACAATATTTGGCGTTCAATAAACCGATCAACTCGCCTACTGAAACTTCCGTACTAATATAATAGTATGTATATTTTTATATTTTTTTGAAATATAGTTATTTGATGTTTTCCTGTAAGTATGTATGTAAGTGCATGTAGTGAAGACGATATTATTTGCCAAAATTCTTTGTTCTAGGTCAACGGGAAGTCCATTATTCATCCTGATTCCCCTGAGAGTGTAAAATTATAAGTTTATGCTTTATGTATGTCAAACATGAAATAAGTATGACACGCCATAAATAATAGTAAACACGTCAATGACTGAAACTCCAGCACTGAACAAAGGATAAACAAAACCCGGGCACATCCTTACCCAGTGACCCACAAGTCCAGCCTGTCCGATATTGCGCCTCATGCCGACGCGGTAGAGTGCATGCACCACCGGGCGGTGCGGCGGCCACGCGACACGTTGCGCAAGCGCACGCAACATCTCCACTTTCGCTCGACCTCTGACATACTCGCGCTAAGATCGGTATGATCTATGCCTCTCTGACTGTTTTACTTTTAATTACACTTGTGTGCTATTTTGTGTGTATTGTACTTATGTACATTACACAATACACGTATAGTTTTATTATTGTATTGTATTGCCACCAAAACCTGAGAAGTTGCATGTGCTTTACCTAGCTACTACCCCTTTAGAGGTCGGGTGTGAGTTAATGTATGTTATGTATGTAGGTGCTTACGAGTATTATTAGCATATAATGTTAAGCGAATATATCGAAGTTCTTGTTGCTAGGCCTAAAATTGTACTAGTGTATTGTATTTATTTTTATTACATGCTCAACATACATTTATCGAAGTTAACGCAAGAAAATCTACGAAAAACTGTTGAGAATAGTTAATTGTAGAAAAGACCACAAAAGCAAATTTCCCCAGTCAAACCATAGACCTACACTGACGCTTCGGTCAATAGCGCTTTTGTTGGCGCAAGAATTAAATGTCGAAGAGCAGAAAGTATGTTTTTATACAAATGTTAAAAGGCAATTATCTAAATTTGAGTACTTGACGTGAGTTGCGTAAAGTTTGATGTTTCCTTACATAATGTAAAGTGCTTATGTTTACATATTGTATCTATGTTGTTATTGTACCGACGTAATTGGAAATTATCACCGTGTCCTCATGTTTAATAATATATGTCTGTAGGTCTGCAAACTTAAGGATAAGTTCCGTTTGTTTGTTTTTATTTTGCTATAAAGTGCTTTTCGTTTTATTTTGCTAAGTCATCACAACCAACAGTTAGGTAAAAGGAATGGTTCGCATTTTCTGGTGGATATGTTGTAACTTTTAATTTGATATTACAATTAAATTACTAAACAAATGATAACAATGCCTTCGTTGTTTCTTTTTTAATTAGTGCTATATTGTCTTCCTACTTCGCATTTGGCACTTGGCTCTCCTCTATGCTTTCGCTTTGTTTTAATTACGGCTATCTGCAGATAGCCGCTGGCCGAGTGACATGTGACGGCTTGTATACAGTCGTTACATTATTATATGCCAGTGTTATGATGATTCATTATTCGAGTACTATTGTTATGTACTTGATTAGGTATCTCAATATTTGTGACTTATTGATAAATATACTATTGACTTATCTGTATGTAGAAATCGTTTTTGTACTTCGGCACTACATCTTCACATTTTATAATATACTTGAGATTATTAAAAAAAAGGTAAAACCTTTATAAATATATTTAGGAGAAATAAGAAAATTATCCAACAAGATTGTATTTTTGAGAAAACGCGCAATTTTGAGTATTTATACGCTCTCCCACACATCACTATAGCAAATGTTGCGATAGCCAACCAATAAACCCTTATCCATCATGATGGATTCAACGTTGACAAAAGTTACACATAATTCTTTTGAGTGACAATGATGACTCAAGTTAATTTGAATTTAAATGGTCATTAGGGTCAGAGTGTGGATGTGGAGTGGCCGAGTGGCCGAGTGGGCGAGTGGGCGCGACCGCGTGACATTTCCACTTCGCTTCGCCGTCTAGGTTAACATCTATGTCAACGTCTATTTAATGATGTTCGAGATTTATGCTCCTGCCAAATTATCTGATTAGGAGAGCGAGCTATTCGACCCGACCCGACCACGACGCGACGATTCAAATATTGTTTTAGATGCGATGGGACTTCCATGAACACTTGCACGCCCGCAGCCCGCACCAATTGCAGTTACGAGTACCAATGAGTAAAATAGGGTCTTAATAGGTACTTTTAGCAATTTTAGCAATCGGGGCCAACTTATTAGACGAGTCATAATGGACTTAAGTCTTTTCTTTAATAATATTTATAGAATTCTTGATATTCCGATACTAAATAAACTAGTGTTTTTTGTTGTTTTCGTTACAAGGTTAATACTTATTAGGTAATTAAATCTTTTATACATAAATTGTGTGAACGATATGAATATTATTTAAATTCTACTGGTTTGTGGTTTGGTCCGTAATATTAAGTTACATAATGCTTACACATTTGAATCCTGTTTGTTGTTATATCTATTCACAGACGACGTCTTATACGAACACGTGACACAATGGAGTGGAGGCTAAGTATTATTCTATTGAGGAATACTTCTAATCCTTCCTATAATGGGGAATTACTTTCAAAACTTGTGTCAGGTCAGTGATATGGATAGTTCTTCCAGACCCTTTAGCACAACTTGCCTTGTCGCGCGCGAGTCCATACATCAAGCGCGACTTCAAGTATGGACTCGCCCGCGACATGGCAAGTTGTGCTAGAGGGGCAGTTGTACCTAAAATATCCAGACAGCTTACATCTAAGTAAGTTTAATGATTGTGTATTACTTACTTCGTTAGTGGCTTCTAATGCACAGTCGCAAGAATTTGTACATCTGAAGATTTACATCAATTACGTTGATTAAATGCCTATAATTTAACATTAAAGCTACGCTACTAATTTAACTGCCTAATGAAATGTGCATACTCGCAGGTATGCTAGTTTAATGTTTTCCCACGATTTGTTATGCAGATTAGAAATAAATGATGAAATTACTAGAATCGACACAAAATGCTAATTGAAATGCTGATTTCATATTTTTGTGCTTTATTAATCTCATAACCTAGATCCCAGACATTAGATCACAATGTATCGTAAATCTCTGTTTGATGCCTATAATTTCTATGGCACATGAGGAAATGACACGACATGAGGGCATGGTGTACGTCTCAACATTATATTTAATAAATTAAACGATCAACTTCATATATCATTTTGTAAATATTTGAACCCGAATAGATTCTCCCTAAGACGTAATTTCATACATAGATGGCATGCATCACTCTGTTCGCCGACCTACACGTTGCGAGGCTGGCAGCCATTCGTCTCTTCAAGCTTTCTGTATCGGTCGGCATCGGCACGGCACTCGGCATCGGCAGTCATCTCATCAGAGACAAGTTCATTACATAAACAGTTTATTTATAAACATGCAGTGGCACGGGTACGAGTATGTAAGTAAATAATTGGTAACCGAAAGTTATTTCTAGATCTTTTGTTTGTAAACATTTTTGCTACTTAATTTAGTTTCTATTTGTTACAATTTAGTTTGAGCTTTTATTCAGGCAAACTTGTATGAATTTCAGTTATAATATGTCTATAAGAAGCCCCGAATACAATTAAATCTGTTTTTTTTTTAAGACGTTACGGGAGCGAAAATGCTAAAATGGAAAGGAGTCCCCCTTTCAATATGGGAATTTCAGTTAAATATACTAGTGTTATTGACTAGATTTATCGAAAAAAAAAAATGTCAATTAAGAACAACTCAGTTAAAAGATATTCGAAAAAATTCCTCCTTCAAAACTTATTTAAACGGAACGAAATTTAAGAATCTGAATAGCAATGAAATAATCGGTGCCCGATTGATATTCCGAAATAATATACGCCGATTTTCGGTACGCCGCGCCGACAACGATTCGCCGACGTATTTTTTGGCCGAATAACAATTGGAAGATTCTCATTTCGCATAATATTCATTCGGAAACGGAGTCGGTAAGTAAAAATTTCATACGCCGATTTACTTTTCATCGAATAATCATTTAATAATTGTAAAAATTGGCCGACAAAAAATTGGTCGAAACACAAAAGGTCGAGTGATCATTTGGTAATTTTTTTTTTGGTGAGTTGGCTGGAACTTGCGTACAAACTGTTCTGCAGATTCAAAAATGTAGTAGTTAGATCGTTTATAGAGTAACATTTATTTCAACTACTTATTTATATTAATCATCAAGTTCTGATTCTAAGGATTGATTTTAGTAAATTACATATGTATTGTTATTTTCAACTCACCAAATTTTTACTTTAATTTTTTTTATTTCTAACATAATGTTGCCAGTGTATGTAAATGATTACCGCAACGAAATGAATTTCACATTATACATTGTTTAAGAAAAAAAGTGTCTATTAAGTGCGTAATTTTTTTACAACAGCGATAATTCATTCATTCGAAATTATTTTAACAATGTATAAAATGTGAAACGTTATTCGACAAAACGTGGCCTAAAAGAAAATATTACTTTGCTAAATGAAAAATGTCCAATTATAATTCGGATAATTTGCACAGAAGCGAACTGAACTTTATGCGAACCAAGATTCTACGTAACGTTATTCGACCAAAAGTGACAGCGACAGTTTGATTATTCTAAATAACATTCAGCGAATCGTTGTCGGCGAATCAATAATCGGCTAAAAAATTGTCGGAGAATCATTACTTAGGTAGCCGAAATAATCTGTGTCGGACCGTTTAGATTTTTTGGCTAATTGGTAATCTAAGATCGGTAATCTTGAGTATCACACCTTTTTTTGACGCATATTGAAAAAGACCGTTTTTAGAAATTTTTGATTGGCTCTAGCGTCTTTTAAAATAAAAATAGCAAAAAAATCAAAACGGTCCGACACAGATAAAAATAATAATAATCTATGTTGAAAAAATCATTGCTCTATCTTCAAAAACCAGGGAGAAAATAGTCGAGAGCGTTTGTATGGAGAATTGAACTGTATCGTATCGCCTTAAGTACACAAGTCATCTTATGTCAATCAAGAACTGTCGCGTTTGGATGCTTAAGTAATATACATACACAGGGTGCCCGGTAATTAAAGGACAACCTTTTAACCACCAAGAGGGCACCTTATACTGGTCCAGAAAATCGACTTTAAGGTTTAGTAAAAGTCGCCTGCACGGGAAGCATGGTCGCGCGATAGACGATAAAATAGCAGGCCGTCCCTATCGCACTATTTGTAAGTGCGATAGGGACGGCCTGATATTTTATCGTCTATCGCGCGACCATGCTTCCCGTGCTGGTTTTCGAGATTTTCACACTTTTTAAAATTTTAATACTACCTACCTAAAATTTTAAAAAGTGTGAAAATCTCGAAAACCAGGCGACTTTTACTAAACCTTAAATGTCGATTTTCTGGATCAGTATAAGGTGCCCTCTTGGTGGTTAAACTGTTGTCCATTAATTACCGGGCACCCGGTATAATACATATAACACTTGAGGAACTTTCTGTGTTACATTTAAGGTAGGTAATAAAGGACGCTTTTTTTATCTTGAATATTTGAAGGTAATTTTACTGCACTGGTCCGGAAATACCTTGGCCAGTTATGCGAGTGGCTTTGTATGAAGACGTCAGTCTTTACTACGTGCATGTCGTTGTGGTGATGTATGAGCGGGGTATTGTGTTGCGAGCCGTATCTCGCATCGCGCATCCTCATGCTAATGGCCCGCTACTAGTCTTCGTTTAATGAGATCGCGTGTTTCTAGGGTTTTTCTCAATTTGTTAGTTTCCAAAAACAGCATATTATTTTATGTTATTTTTGATTAAACTTTAACAAGTGATCCCGTTTTGAAGTTTCTTGCTTTGTTTTCATAGGTAATTTTCCCTAATTCCGTAGTTAAATTCAGTATTGATTACTAATAAAGGTGAACTATGTATACCTTAATAAAATGGTGTTTGTTTTTATTGTTCAAAGTCACTTATTACTAAATTAATGATGATATCCGGATTATCATTTGTAGCAGCAATTTAGTCGGCAGCAGTAACGCAGTTGCAGTCTGAATGCCAACAGTAAGTTTAAAGGTATATCTAAAAGATGGCGAAGATAGTCGATAGTCGTCGAACTCACTTTTCCTTTCCCGACCTTTGACAGTGACTCGTCGACTACCGGTTTGGCGACCTCTGCATTCCCTTTCATCCAGACTAGGGTGAGGTACGGTAAAACGACGGTACAAACTAAATCTATGTGAAGGAGTGCCATTGAAAAATGTTGTGACGAATATGTATCTTAAATAAGTACCTAATAAATTAAATATTAACAAATAGGTAAAAATATAGCTGAAGGACACAATCGTAAATTAATCAATCAACATAAGAAATATAAGACTATTAATAAAAATCATAATTTATGACACAACAAATTAAACATATAGGTACTTACTTAGAGGAATATTTAACAAAGTGTGTAATGGATAGTGGAGTATCTGATTAGTGAATCCTGCTCGACTTGAATTAATTCTCATCGACAATGACCACGTCACAGTTTAATATCAGTTTACCTGCAGACGGATCCAGTTATTCAGCACTCGCGGCGTCCCTGGCTAAAGGTCACTCAAGCGCCCCTAACACATATCTCACTTGTCTACCGCCAATTTCTACTTTAATGGTTTATCTTAAAGTACGTTTTTCAATCGCTGGTATGTGTGATACGAGTTTGCTAACTAAGCCACACCTAATGCATCAATCGGTAACCATAGCGAGCGCGTAAGTATCGATAGTTGTATTTTTGAATATAGTCTTTAATACCGGGGAGTGACGTTGTTTTTGGACTGATGATTGCAAGTAAGATATGAGTTTGTGATAGGTGATCGATGTGTCAGTGCGTGCGCATCTCTCAGCGCAGCTCATAAACACTTATTGTGGTTACATTTAGCATTGGCTGGATTGAAACAAAGGGTTGCACAATGTGTACAAAATAAGTACATACATTTTCGGTTATATTTTGAACATGTGTATATACATTACTATTTTTCATTATACCTCTAGTTGTTATTAGTTGTAGGTAGGTATTATGTATTACCAACATAAATTGGCACAAAAATATATGCTCTGAAAAGTACGGCAAAATGCTGCTAAAATTACACGTAAGTACGAAAGTATCCGTTGACTTTGTTTTTTTTTGTAATAATAAACATAAAAAAAAAAAAAAAATATTATAGGACATTCTTACACAGATTGCCTGAGTCCCACGGTAAGCTCAAGAAGGCTTGTGTTGTGGGTACTCAGACAACGATATTTATAATATACAAATACTTACATACATAGGAAACATCCATGACTCAGGAACAAATATCTGTGCTCATCATACAAATAAATGCCCTTATCGGGATTCGAACCCGGGACCGCGGCTTAGCAGGCAGGGTCACTACCCGCTAGGCCAGACCGGTCGTCAAATATAACAATAATACCTAAAGGAAAACTTTAGTTACACAATAAGTCTTAATTATTGTGCACTTATTCAGTTTCCTGACGGTCAAGTAATCTGTGTCGGAGAATATAAACGATGTTTAACGAACAGTCACCACGTTTCATAACTAATTGGAGACGATTTGCATACGTTACATGTGTACTGTCAATTTATGGTTAACTATCAAAAATTAATAAGTACACATACTTTACATTTATATCGATTTGTTAGCAATTTAAACATTAAGATCATATATGATTAGTTATTTATATTAGATTTTGTGCCTACTGCCTGATATTAAAAGCTTAAGACATGCCCAAGTGTTGTCAATTTACTAACACATTTGACCTAATTCTAAAAACAAATAAATTAAAGTAAATAAAATGGGAATGAGATATTATGTAAGTCTCAAAAGTGGGTAAGATGGAGTACGAAATTAGATAAAATAGGCACAATGACGGACGCGTTGATGTCTATTTGATGCGCCGGCACCGCTGTTGCGCCGCCGACATTCTCACGCACTGTTTTGCGTATTTTACGACTTCACATTATTTCGTCAAAATATGCAATATTTGCAAGATTTTGAGCAAGGGAACGTAAGTATTTACTTCTGTAATTTATAGAAATGATCTAAATGTATATTTTTGCTGTTATTTTTATTTTTCGAAAAAATTTTTTTTTTCTTTTTTACGCAAAATTAACCACATATAATATATTTCTTTTCCATTTTCTATTAATTTTATTTTATATATTTTTTAATAATTCAGAATTGTTTTTAAAGCTCTTTTATTTAATTAATTTTTATTAAACCTCCTAAATTCAAAACCGATAATTTCACCATCAATACCTACTCATCCGAAATCATCCTCAACTCACCTTAATTACAAAATAATAATTCACTGCACTGCACTAGACTCCTCTCGGGTCGCGGTCGCGGCGCGCTCTCGGGGCTTCGGCGCGAGACTCGCGCGGCAACGCAGTGAAAGTGCTTATATAGCTTCGTGTTCGCGAGATGAGCCGAGGATCACTCAAGCCGACAACTACCCTAGGGTGCTACACCCCAAGGGCGGTGATGAGCCGAGGATGGCTCCAGCCGACAACTAACCCAGAGCGCTACACCCCAAGGGCGGTGAGGAACCGAGGATCAATCCAGCCGACAACTACCCCAGAGTGCTACACCCCAAGGGCGGTGATGAACCGAGGATCACTCCAGCCGACAACTACCCTAGAGCGCTACACCCCAAGGGCGGTGATGAACCCCCTAGGGTGCATCCTTTATTGACCGGCCCTCACTTTACCACAGGTATACAGTTAGACGGAAAGCGTCAAAGTTTCAGCCCAGAAATATTATACCTCTACATGCTCCGGTCCGCAAATAAGAAACAATCAGATCACATGTAATTCAATATACATGTCATCTATTTACTCGTACATCAGGCCGAGGTGTGTCATCTAAGGACTATTATTTCCAGTCAACTTTTTGCAATAAAATATTTGTTCTCGGGCACCGGAACGAAACAGAATCCAGCTTAGTTGAACCCGTTCCCTCCCGTGCTATGCTACAATGTGTACCAATGAACACGATTGATTGGTATCAAACACACACGTAGCGTAATTATATCGAGTAGAACTGGAAAAGCACCCTTATTATAAGCAGTGTTAGCCATATTTCCCCTTAGATCCACCCACATTATTTAGGGGATATGATACACATCCAATCACACCCTATCGCATCAGAGATGGGTGTAGGCTGGGGTAGTATTACCTGCACAACTTTAACAGAGTGGTTGTGAAAACGTTCAGAATTTTCAGGAAAGGGACTGAACGGGAGCTGGTACCGATACTACTATGTTTGGATTTAAATCTAAATATGAATGTATGCTCGTAGATGACTTACCCGTAGTAGGTTATATTATCCTTGTCTTTGTACAAATATGTTCACATGTTCGGTAGTCGGCGGGAGGGGCGGCGGCGGCGGCGGCGGCTGTAATCCTTAGCGGGGTTGCAGTTGTCCGAGCGGAATCAACAAGAATAATTCATATTTTCGTCCCGATAATAGTATCAGTGCGATGAATTCTTTAAAGTCAGTTGTCAATCTGTCAATCAATACGTCAATGTTCAGTCTACCTCTATTCTCCCTGGTTCAGTCTCCACGGTCAGCTATTTTTTTTATAGACACCTTAGAGTTTTTATGCGAAAAAGGTTCATTCCTAAAGCATGAGCGCCACACCATTGGGTAAATAGGGCAGTATAACAGGATCTAAGAAAAAGTTCTTGCTAACCCTGACAAAAATTGTAAATAAACACCGCTTCTGTCCCGAGCGCCCCGACTCCCACTTGGACGCTCCTGTCCGTGTCGACCCCTTCGACATGATTTTTATAAATATAAATAAATACACACAAATTTTTCTCGCTCCTCGCTCGGTCTTATCTTGGCAACATTTTACATGAATATATTTTTAGAGCTCTATCAAGATATGTTTTGGGAGTTCACCACGCGGTATTCACATAATATGAGCTTTAGTTAAACCAAAGTTACCGAATTAAGATTATTCAACTAAACTAAACCGAGGTTCTTAAATATTTGGCTTGTGCGAATTTACAAATGCTACACAGGGGCAACACGCCGAACGAGATTCGCGGTAGGCCTTCCACAATGTGCATTTGTGTAAGCTTCACCAGTTGGCCAAACTTTTACCGCATAGTATCGTCTATTCTATCTAAGTTTACAAAAAAAATGGTCAATCACATAAAAAAAACAGCCATCATCATGATAATGAGACTGGCAATAAGATCTTATCTGAGCTCACAAAATATACGATTTTATTCAAGAGATTTGCAGAAATCATAACCTTCTTATCTATGTATCAATCTTTAGTTCGACGCT
This sequence comes from Leguminivora glycinivorella, assembly GCF_023078275.1. NCBI lineage: Eukaryota > Metazoa > Arthropoda > Insecta > Lepidoptera > Tortricidae > Leguminivora > Leguminivora glycinivorella. Next base: position 59,731 of record NC_062988.1, on the reverse strand, counting down.
ATCGCTACAGGTATCTCAAGTATTATGAAACAATAATTTTTGTAGAGATATTTGAGTTTAAATACATATTTTAACTTTCTTTTTATTATACTTAAATCAATATCATCCTTCTCTACGGCCGATAGAGGTAGATTCTCATCAAAACCTAAGGGTGCGTTGGTAGTTTTCAACGAATATGAGTTCTCAGTTCAGGGAAATCGCTTAGGTACTAGTAGATTTTTAACGACTATGTGTCTTTGTAGTAAGATTTCACAGCTGAAAGGCGAGCTACTGAACGGTTGCAGTTGCACACGCGGAAACTATTTCCTCAGTCGAACAATAACCGAACATTTGCTCATCGGCAGGTTGCAGCTGAGAATAGGCACCCACTGCGTTTGATTTTGTTGTAATACATGCGAAAACACATTCAATTATATACCTTGTTCCTTTACAAGACAGTTTAGAACGACACAAGTTGAAAGTATAGTCAGTCGACACTAGTTGATTAAGTAGAAGACAAAAGATTGCCGTCAAATGAAAGAATTGGCCATTTGTCTTTCGTTCGCAGCTCGCGGTCCGGGCAGGATTTAAATGTTACATGAATTCATTACGAGATGAGACTGTTTTAATTAAAATATAAATTAGTTTTTGTGACAAATGGTAATATTTTTACTCAGCATTTGTTATAAATGCAGCTTTTATACGCTTAGTAACGAAATAATGACATTATTTTATAAACGGTATATTTTACTCTTTTGAAGTAGGTATCGTCAGGGATAGTCTCGTGGACACTTGTCCCACGACAGACGACACTAAGGGCGAAGTGCCACTGCCACGACGTACACGTATCGTAGACGTAGCGTAGCTCCAGACTTGCCGACTCTTATTTAAGGCTGACACCCCCCTGAACGGTGGAAAGAGCTATTAAATAACATCCGGTCATGATAAAAACTCCAACAATATGCACCTGCCAAAAATAGTGAATTGCATATAATAGACAGGTGGAACTAACCGGCCACATAACAATCGTGGAACTTACAGCTCGTGTGGCAATAGGCCGGCGCGGCGCGGCGGACACTGGCGCGTTATGTAAACACGTGGGTGGAAAATAAACTTACCATATTCGCAGTTGTAGGCATTTTAATCTAAATTAAAATACGATTATCTAATAGAAAGGTAATCTTTTAAAATACCTAAAACCTTGCTTTTTAACCCCCGACGCAAAAACGACGGGGTGTTATAAGTTTGACGTGTCTGTCTGTCTGTCTGTTTGTCCGTCTGTCTGTCTGTCCGTCTGTCTGTCTGTTTGTCTATCTGTCTGTGTGTGTGTCTGTCTGTGGCATCGTAGCTCCTGAACGGATGACCCGATTTAGATTTAGTTTTTTTTTGTCTGAAAGCTGAGTTAGTCGGGAGTGTTCTGAGCCATGTTTCATGAAAACCGGTCCAATGTCGGGGTCGGAGGTTTTTTCAAAATTTTAATTTTGTGGTTAGGTTATACTAGGAATAACTTCTGTTTTAATATACGCCCAAAGTTTAATACTGCAAAAAAATACAGATCGGTCTCACCGTCATCGAGAGGAGCATGAAATAAATAACCAACGGATTAATTAATGATCAGCCCTTGTCGTAAACATTCGACTAATGGAAAGATAAAACTGATAAAATATCTATTTTTCCTTGTTTTCTTCTGTTGTAAATTAATTTTAGACACAACAGGTTGGATGGGGGCTCGCAAGGTCGACATGTTTCAGGCTGAGTGCTCCGCTGCGCGCCACCTCATTGTTCTTTACACGACGTTTGAAATATAATGTCTTGCTGGGTCGCGGTACCCATGCGGTACTTTAGCGGCAAACACGTGGGGTGGTAATTAAAGTATGTGATATATTCTATCATATTACAGACATAGATTTGACCATAGATAAATCCGGTGACAATGGAATATTATGGTAGACACTGATGTAGACAGGAGGTCGACACGGGTGTAATTCGAGGTTTTTGGAGTTGTCTCGTTTTCACATTATTCTCTCTTATATCGGATGTAGGATATCCTTGCCTGTGACTCCTGGGAGTTCGCGAAGGAACAAACCTTCGGCCGTTTGCGAAACGTAATAATGTTAATGCGAATCCGCCGCGTAGTGTAGTGGGTCACGCGTCAGACGTCACTGACTCACTCCGTCACCCATCAGCCCATCACCGACCGCCGATACAATGTCCACTTTATTTTGATCGAGAAGCCTCTCAATATGGAACCTTTTAAATGATTCTACTTAACAGTTGGGTCCTTTGTCATCAGATCATGTTGTGCAATATTAGTCAACTAAAAACCCGTTACCCTGAAAACGTATTAAGAGTTTTTTAGGGTTCCGTAGCCAAAATGGCAAAAACGGAACCCTTATAGTTTCGTCATGTCCGTCTGTCCGTCTGTCCGTCTGTCCGTCTGTCCGTCTGTCACAGCCGATTTACTCGGAAACTATAAGTACTACAGTGATGAAATTTGATGGGAATATGTGTTGTATGAACCGCTACAAAATTATGACACTAAATAGTAAAAAAAAGAATTGGGGGTGGGGCCCCCCATACATGTAACTGAGGGATGAAAATTTTTTTTTCGATGTACATACCCGTGTGGGGTATCAATGGAAAGGTCTTTTAAAATGATATAAAGTTTTCTAAAAAACATTTTTCTTAAAGTGAACGGTTTTTGAGATATCAGCTCTCAAAGTCGTAAAAAGTATGTCCCCCCCCCCTCTATTTTTATAACTACGGGGTATAAAATTCTAAAAAAAAAATAGAGGTGATGCATGCTAATTAACTCTTTCAACGATTTTTGGTTTGATCAAAGTATCTCTTATAGTTTTTGAGATAGGTTGATTTAACTGTAATTTTGGTTAAGTTATTGGTTTATTATATTTGCTGCTACGGAACCCTTTGTGCGCGAGCCCGACTCGCACTTGGCCGGTTTTTTTATTATATTCTGCATTGGTATACTGACTGAGAATACTAAGGTATTATTACTTTAGTTTACGGTTTACTATCGAGTCGTGTAATAACATTTTAATATTAAATTCATATTTTGCTGTTAAAACTAATCAAATAGACAACTTAAAGTCGTTGAAGACTTATAATTTGCCATAACTATCATATTTTACTGCTTCGCAGATTTAAAACTGTTTCTTGCTGCAATATTTGCACTGACATTTGAAAGCAACAATTTTGGGCTCGAGGAGGTCACATCGTAAAAACAGACTTCTATTTTTATATAAATATCGCATAATTCGTAGATGCGAGATATCAATAAAATATGTATGCATTTAATGTATTTTGTTGGTGATTATTTAAGATTTTTAAATATGGGTGATTCTTGAAAGTGACAATTTTCCCCGTCCTGGTGAAGAAAGTACCCATAACATTGAAATAAATCATGAAACTTTTTTTTATCATTATAGTACCACATAATCTAACTGGGGCATGAATGCATTTTTATTTAAGGTTAGTAGAATTAAAAATCAAACACCTGAAACATCATTACCCTGGTGCGTCCATTCGTCTTTTTTTGAGTAAACTACCACGAAAAGAATAAGTCAGGGATTGAAATCAACTATATTTAGTTTTAAGTCAAATCGTTACAGCATTAGTTCATGATTTCAATAAAAAAAAACGGTTCTTGTGTTTACTGTATTTTCTTGAGCATCTGTAATGAAAGGTTTGTCCGGAGACTCCGGAGCTTAGCTATCATTCCCTTGGTGCCTCACTACAACAACAACATGCATACCCCTACTTAAACACTTTTCAAAGCAAGTAGGGGTTCTGAGCTATAAAGGTAAATATATCATATCCCTGGCTGTGGTTCGCTGTGATTATCATTACCCTGTATTTTTATATAAGATATATTACTTGCAATAAGTTTAGCGTCTTTAGTCATAATAATAGTATATGGATGACTGCATGTATTGATTATTTAGCTATCTTCATATTAATGACACTTTCTGCAAAATCGACAAAAAACATACTTTTTTCTCATTCCCTTGGATTTTAAACAGGGTAATGATAATTTTCCTAAGCTTTTTGAACTAAATTAGTTGAAAGTGATGCCTATTCGATAAATATGCTTATGATTAAATATAATTTCATATTTTTATACAACTATAAAGAAATTTGTTTAAAAAAAATACGCCAAGGGAATGACATCAAGAATCGAATTCTCAGGAATGATGGTGTAGCGGAGAGTGTGATCTGTGTGATAGAGCATGAGTTCGTGCTGTCGGGATAGCGAATAGAGTTTGTGGACGGGGGCTGAGTTCTATGCCAGTAATAGGGCGAACTTTTAATGAAATCAGAGATAGCATGGTAGGGTTAGTATTAGTAATTTGGCCGCGTATTAAACGTAAGAAGAACTTTATGAGAGCTATATTTCTTCTACACTCTAGAGAATTGTAATTTACCATCCCAAGGACGTAAAGAGTGGGATACAGATGCGGATAGTACCCATAGAGTTTACGGAAAAGAAAGCGTATAAAGGTTTTTGCACCCTTTCCAACATAAGAGGTAGGAGGTTGTAGGAGGTAGGGCATAGCGAATGATATTCCGCTTTGTGTGGTAGGGTACAGATTCAATATACTCTATGGGGCACAGCACAGCGGATATCGTCTCGCTCGAATCTAGAGCAGAGCCCAACTGGAGTAGTACCTCCGCCTTACAGAAGACCGCAGCCAAATAGCACTAGACCCTACTCATAGTGTTGTGTTCCTGCCGGTGGGTAAGGCTGCCAGAGCTCAACGAGGGTGCGGTGGGCTGATGACGGGAGGACTTACGGAACTAACTTGTTCCGTCTATTGTCCTTTGAGTCGTCGGCAACCCGAACCCTCCTTAGAACTTGTACACTCCTTTTTGCTGTGTACTTAACACAGCAAAAGGGAATCTACAAGTTTCTAATGGGGTGGCAACGCGCATGTGACACTGTTTGAGATGCAGGCGTCCATAGGTTATGGTGACCGCTTTACATCAGGGGGGCCGTATGCTTGTTTGCCACCGACGTAGTATTAAAAAATAAAATAAAAAAATAAGAGTATACTGATGTTCATGGGAGCTCCATCCATACAACCGCATTGTTTGTTTTTAGGGTTCCGTAGTCAACCCTTATAGTTTCGCCATGTCTGTCTGTCCGTCCGTCCGTCCGTCCGTCCGTCCGTCCGTCCGTCCGTCCGTCCGTCCGTCCGTCCGTCCGTCCGTCCGTCCGTCCGTCCGTCCGTCCGTCCGTCCGTCCGTCCGTCCGTCCGTCCGTCCGCGGATAATCTCAGTAACCGTTAGCACTAGAAAGCTGAAATTTGGTACCAATATGTATATCAATCACGCCAACAAAGTGCAAAAATAAAAAGTGGAAAAAAATGTTTTATTAGGGTACCCCCCCTACATGTAAAGTGGGGGCTGATTTTTTTTTTCATTCCAACCCCAACGTGTGATATATTGTTGGATAGGTATTAAAAAATGAATAAGGGTTTAGTAAGACCGTTTTTTGATAATATTAATATTTTCGTAAATAATCGCTCCTAAAGGAAAAAAAGTGCGTCCCCCCCCCCCCCCCCTCTAACTTTAGAACCATATGTTTAAAAAATATGAAAAAAATCACAAAAGTAGAACTTTATAAAGACTTTCTAGGAAAATTGTTTTGAACTTGATAGGTTTAGTAGTTTTTGAGAAAAATACGGAACACTACGGAACCCTACACTGAGCGTGGCCCGACACGCTCTTGGCCGGTTTTTTAGGGTTCCGTAGTCAACTAGGAACCCTTATAGTTTCGCCATGTCTGTCTGTCTGTCCGTCCGTCCGTCCGTCCGTCCGTCCGTCCGTCCGTCCGTCCGTCCGTCCGTCCGTCCGTCCGTCCGTCCGCGGATAATCTCAGTAACCGTTAGCACTAGAAAGCTGAAATTTGGTACCAATATGTATATGAATCACGCCGACAAAGTGCAAAAATAAAAAATGGAAAAAAATGTTTTATTAGGGTACCCCCGTACATGTAAAGTGGGGGCTGATATTTTTTTTCATTCCAACCCCAACGTGTGATATGTTGTTCGATAGGTATTTAAAAATGAATAAGGGTTTACTAAGATCGTTTTTTGATATTATTAATATTTTCGGAAATAATCGCTCCTAAAGGAAAAAAAGTGCGTCCCCCCCCCCTCTAACTTTTGAACCATATGTTTAAAAAATATGAAAAAAATCACAAAAGTAGAACATTATAAAGACTTTCTAGGAAAATTGTTTTGAACTTGATAGGTTCAGTAGTTTTTGAGAAAAATACGGAAAACTACGGAACCCTACACTGAGCGTGGCCCGACACGCTCTTGGCCGGTTTTTTGTTATTTTAGTCGACGTTTGTGCCTTTATGGATAATACAGTTCCGCTGGTAAATAGTTAGAAGGTATGAACTACAAATATTGCCGTGAGTAGAAGTATTATCTTCCGTTAAGGTACAGCGGGAAAAATCTCGACTGGGGGGGCAATTGTAACTAATCTATTTTTTCCATTATTACACTATGGTGTTGAGTTCTACATGTATCCACTGAAGACGCCTACCATATATAACCGGTGGACACTCTATTTAATAGGTAATGCAAACATTGTAAACATGGAATAAATGGACCAGTTACATTTGCACCGCTGTACCTTATACATATTTACCGCGAACACAGTGTGAGCAATACGAACATATATAGTACTTATTACTGAAACTGTAAAAAATAAACGTCATTTTTTATAGAATTTCCACGGGGCAATTCTAGGTCACATCAATTAATAGATTTTTCCATGACCTTCAATATATCGATGGCAAAAATGTGGCTAACGAAGATATCGGGTGAAGTAATTTGTACCGTTGATTGCCGCCAAGTAATGATCAGTAATCAACTACAAATTATAAATACCGTGCATAATCGGAATAAGGTAAAGGTTTATTTCTTTTTGATTGCCCAAATACCTATCTATCGTAATAATTAAAATGCCTGTGAAAGGGCACTGAAATTCCAATTGGTAAAGTTGTAATTTTAAATTAGGTACAGAAATATATTGACATTATTATTGATTCACTATTAACAATTTTATTGTCTTGTTTATTAGACAGATAATTTTTAATTTTTATTATATTTGACGAGATTTTTGTGAAGTTCAGCTATTTTTAACTGAAAAGAACATGATATCTATCAATTAAATTATTTATAATAATTTTCGCTAGATGTCGCTACTGTAAACTAGCGATTTAGCGAACGACATCATTCATAATTTTATGTAATTAAATTATTTTTTGGCAAATATGTTCGTATTGAAATAGTTATTATGTGACTGCTTGGTGAATAAGTACCTACATCAAACGTATTTAAACATCGCGCCATATATGATATAGAGGTATATGCTTTATATGCTATAAGGAACCTTTAGGAATAGAAAGTCACATGAAAAGTTGTCGTGACTTAATAATAGATAGAGATGCATTCGAAAATCTTGACTGATAACTTTATAAGGTGCATTAGGGTAATTCTGAATGACAGAAATGCTCTGGTAATTCCGAAAGGGGAATCTTGATATGATGAAAATAATGGTGATTTTTGTGCTACTTTTGAAATTAGCCGACTTTCGGAATTACCCTAGTGCACCTTACCATACTATTCAATTATACTATGTCGCGTTCTTTGAAATTACAATCATTTTCATAAATACAAATACAAATTAAGGAATTTGATTGCAATTACAATACTCAAAATGCAATCCTCAAATGGGCTTTCCTCAAAAAGTGTACAGATTTCTCATTGCGAGCTTGCATAGGCTATGGTGACTGCTATCAGGCGGTCCAATATGCTTGTTTGCCACCACGTGGTATTAAAAAAATAGTAGAAAAGTACGGGTTGCTAATATAAACAGTTGAGGCTATCAAACCCTGTAGGTACAGGTACGGCCGCGGCGCGGCAGTGTTCCATTCTCGTTTCGTTACATTGATATCCGCTCGGGGCGGCTACCTAATGATTCTCCGACAATTTTTTAGCCGATTATTGATTCACCGACAACAATTCGCCGAATGTCATTTAGCCGAATAATCAAACTATCGCTGTCACGTTTGGTCGAATAACGTTACGTAGAATCTTGGTTCGCATACAGTTCAGTTCGCTTCTGTGCAAATTATCCGAACTATTATTGGACATTTTTCATTTAGCAAAGTAATATTTTCGTTTAGGCCGCGATTAGTCGAATAACGTTTCACATTTTATACATTGTTAAAATATTTTCGAATGAATGAATTGTAATTGTAAAAAAAAATACGCACTTAATACACACTTTTTTTTTAAATGTATAATTTGCGTTGCGGTAATAATACATACATACAATACTCTTTATTGCACACCTTGATAAAATACAACAATACAAAACATGCAAGCAACACGAACAAAGGTAAACAACAGGCGGTCTTATCGCTAAAGAGCTATTTCTTCCAGACAACCTTAAGGTAGCGGAAATTGATAAATTTACATAATGTCAGTAGGTGTCAGCAAATTCGAAGAAGTAAACTTAATACTTACTTGCGGTAATAATTTACATATTCTGGCAATTAACATTAAGTTCTTGAACAGAAAAGTGCTAATTTCCGAATGGGAAAACTAAAAATTTAAAAAGTAAAAATTTGTTGAGTTGAAAATATCAATACATAATTTACTAAAATTAATCCTTAGAATCAGAACATTTTGACACGTAATAAATGTGAGTTTCTTATAAACGATCTAATAACTAGATTTTTGAATCCACAGAACAATTTGTACGCAGCCAACTCACCAAAAAAAAACCAAATGATCAGTCGACCTATTGTACTTCGACCAATTGTTTGTCGGCCAATTTTTACAATTACTAAATGATTATTCGACGAAAAGTCAATCGGCGTATCAAATTTCTGCTTACCGACTCCGTTTACGAACGAATATTATGCGAAATGAGAATCTTCCAATCGTTATTCGACCAAAAAAGACGTCGGCGAATCGTTGCCGGCGTACCGAAAATCGGCGTATTTTGTTTCGGAATATCAATCGGGCACCGCTCGGGGCACTTTGGTGCCGCGTGTAGTGTAGCACGTGACGCGCCTGCAAGGAGACTTTTTATCAACAATTAAGTCACAGTTATTTTGTTACTTCATTAGCAATATTTCCGCACGTATTTGAGAATATTTGTTACTAATGCCAATAATGCATGATCAACAAGGCATTGAAACGCGGATGTAGTGTAACCTTAGTCTCGCATAAAGCGCATCAAAAAGTCTCCTTTACATATTTATTGCAATACGCGTGAAGCCTCATTATGAGTGATCTGCTCATGGATCCTTCATTATTTATTGATGATTTAATTATGACGGCTGACATTTAAATAGCTACAGTTTTATTTAAATCAAAACATGTCAAAATGTCATTTTATTCTCATATTATACATAGTTATACTGGAGTTTAAAGAACTATTATATTAATTATAAAGGTTTAATAGACATTTGAATGTTATGTTCGTTCCGTGGTCTTGTTGTTATTTTACTGTATTTATTATAAACATAACTCAATACGTTTTTTTCGATGTGTGCAAACAGAACATATTGTTCCGATTTGTGTAGACAAAATATACAGTATTTTGTTGGTTTTTTTCACTATAAACTCGACATAAATACCTTGAAAAGGCACAAAATCGGAAGAATATCAATCTCAATAAACATTGAACTTTAATCCGTAAATAATTACGCCAATTACGCCTCCACCCGCGCTTCGCCGGGAAACAATAAAATTAGTAACACATAATACATACCGCATTGAGTAAGATTCGGGCGCACAGCTTAGCTAGCAAAAGATTAGTCGTTAGCTCAGCAGAGAATATCTGTAAGTAAGAACACATGTTTCTGAGAGTTCTCAAACTACTCAAAATAGGCACGATACTCGGTCACCCTAACTACGCCCAGTAGATAGGTACCTTATGTCTATTATTAAACATAATTATGCTCTTAGTTTAGGTCCAAGTTTGCAATAAGCAACAAAACCCGAGTTACAAATAATAGGAAAAACTAACACGCATACATTTTGTATACACACACACACCACACACCTTTCTTAAATTAAACGCATAGGTACATACCTACTCGTAAATAGTAAATAGTAGCCCTGCTCACAGGTGTTGCCTCCTGAATCTTAGGTACCCACAGAGAATTTTAGGTACCCACTGTCTTGTACCTAAAATAAAAAACATGTCTTCCCTTTCGATCATGTTTACTATACGCTACAAGTGAATTTGTGTAAGAATAAGTGTGTGTAAGATATGTATTTATTATGGCAAAATATGTCGCTCTCGCATAGGTCTGTTTAGCCATCAAAACCGATGCTGTCTCTCGGACATTGCACCATAAATCGTCTGAAATAGACGCTAAGGCCATTATATGAATGAATAGGTACTATCATTGTAGGTACTTATTGTAGTCGTTGGATGCGTATTTGAATGGTCTGTTTTACTCTATGGCAAAGATAAGATCTCGGACAGTCAATGCGTTTTCAATTAACATCCGAACGTTAACCGCGCTGTTTCTAAACAATGCAGCGAAAACAGACTCGCTTTCGAAATACTTGCTACTATCCGCGAACAACACCTACCTCTACATTTGATTAGCCTTTACTTTATTCTGCTACTATTTTATGGAAGTTATCTGTTTGGATCCACAACGGCTATCATTTTGGGCAAGTTTACCTATTTGGAATTTAGAACACAAATGGCTGTAGCGACCCGAAAGCTTTATTTAACCATATTATTTACTTATATGTATGTACTTTAGGTACCCACTTTGTTTGTCTTCACTTAATAAATCAGAAAGGATCGATTGTCAACCCTCCAATTAAACTGTTCTTCTCGTCTCGAGACTCGTCTACACATACGGGACACAAAGCAACACAACACAACACAACACAACACATGTGACATAACAAAAGACAGATTCATAATTAAGATTGTTGTCCATAATATACAATTATAAGTATTATAACATCGGGTTACAAAATAATGATGAACTATGACTTTGCTTACTCAACTTTCAAGAGTAACTTTTAAACACTCTTACATGGCTCCATCACTCACTTTAACAAAGCATCTTTATGACATATAAAATAGCATCCAAATTATTAAACACCCGACAGACAGATATGAGTGATATAACTGGGGTGCGTATCGATCGATATAACTTTTTTTGATATATTTTTAGTCGTTATAACGACCATTTGATATAATTATTAAAACATATAACAACAAATAATATACTAACAAATTGTATAATTCTTATTTAATATAATGATCATTTTTTCGAATAACATTTATCATAACATACTTTGAGTATAATGGTTATTTCCTATAATAAATAAATTATATAACACAAATTCTTTCTAAACACAGTTAGAACAAAAAAAATTGTACAATAAATTAAATCCATCATTTACCAGAAAAGTAAATTAGGTTAGAACTGTGATCCCTACACACACCGCGCTGCTACCGGAAAAATAGGTTAGGTTAGAACTGTGACCCTTAAACATAATTATGTACTGCTATCAGAAAAGTAGGTTAGGTTAGGTTAGAACTGTGATCCCTTCAAAAAAGAATAAAATTAATTCATGAAATGTTTTATACTGTTTGCTAGTTATATTATACGTCGTATATCAATAGATAGTTATACCATATAACGGTTATTATAAATAAGTGTTATACGAAATAAAGATTATACAAAATAAAAGTAGATATTTTGTGGTTATACCAAATGTTAATTATGTCAAATGAGTGATTATCCTTTAAATATATACCAAATGTTGTTATATCAAATGTTACTATATGAAAAAAAGTTATACCAATCATTACACACCCAGATTTTAATTGATATTTTTATAGTTTCATTGGAAGTACATAAAGGCTGATCACAACGGTGCCCTAACATTGTTGATTGGAATCATGTTACTTTACGCCGTAGTGTAGTGTCCTTAGTGCTTTAAATGCCATGTTGTATTGACATAACATTATTATACCAGTTTAAATAATGAAGTGATAATATTAAATGTCACGATGAGGATACACAGTGAAGCTCTTGGGAAATTTATGTTGGCATATTCATCCTTGGAGATTCTAATATACTTCACTTGTGTATTCTCAGCATAATGTCTATACACTAGCTATGTGTACCTTATGTACAATCACCATCAAATCCATACTAATATTATAAATGGGAAAATGTGTGTGTCTGTTTGTTTGTCCGTCCGTAATGAAGAATTAACGTGATTTTTGAAGTGGAGATAGTTGAAGGGATGGAGAGCGACATAGGCTACTTTTTGTCTCTTTCTAACGCGAGCGATGCCGCGGGCAAAAGCTAGTATATTATAAAAGCTCTCAAAAATATCAGAGCCCGCCTCTATTGTCAAGACGAGAGTGCGTGTTCAGGTATTAGTGAGAGCTGGGGCAGCTCCGATATATATCTGACGGCGAATGTACAGTCACCAGTATCAGTAGGTGACATAGGTACTAGGGATTGCAGTACCGGTACTGTTTTAAAGAACCGGGATTTTCGGTACCGGAGCAATGTGGAACCGGGATTTCCCGGGATTTTCGGTACTTTCGGGACTGATTTAATTTTTTCGCTTTTTCAAATATAACAACATATTTTTTGGCATTTTTCATCTTTTATTATTATATTTCCATAACCAAACCGCACCGTCTTCGCTCGGCGTATTATTTTATCTGCCTTTTTTATTGTTACAGTGAATTGGGAGTCGGAAGAGCAAGCAAAAAATCCTGAAGAATTCCGCCTAAACCATAGGCACTAATGGTTACCGTTGCAATACATTGTTCCGATTAAGCGATCTGACATTACTGGGAGATATTTAATCACTTAATAAAAGAAATAAGACAAATACTATTAAAGAAATGTAATAATTGATTATAGACCGGCAGTAAAACCTCACAAATTTTCCCCAAACATGTAATTTGAAGCAAAAAATGTAAACTAAAGGAAGCAAAACATTTGAGATGGTGCACTATTTTTTTGCTAGGCAGAGAGAACGTTCTCGAGAAAATTAGTCATTTTCTGGAAATTTCTGTGGAATACCGTAATACCACATTATATGTAAACATTTTTTTAAAGTTAAGCATGTTTATAACAGCTATCCTTAAAAGTTAGACATAACTCATAAGCCATCCTCGACTTTTTTTCTAGATCTACATTTATGTATAAGAGCGACAATTCCACCATACATTATTTTGTTATAAGTCGATCGGTACGTATGGGCAGGGTTTTCGATTGAAGCTCTTAAGCAGCGTGATTTTTACCGACCGATTTTAGCACATGTCGTCATGTTTTAATAATCTAATAAAATCAAATAAAATGACTAATTTTCTCGAGAACGTTCCCTCTGCCTAGCAAAAAAATAGTGCACCATCTCAAATGTTTTGCTTCCTTTAGTTTAAATTCTTTGCTTCAAATTACATGTGTGGGGAAAATTTGTGAGGTTTTACTGCCGGTCTATAATCAATTATTACATTTCTTTAATAGTATTTGTCTTATTTCTTTTATTAAGCGATTAAATATCTCCCAGTAATGGCAGATCGCTTAATCGGAACAATGTATTGCAACGGTAACCATTGGTGCCTATGGTTTAGGCGGAATTCTTCAGGACTTTTTGCTTGCTCTTCCGACTCCCAATTCATTGTAATAAAAAAGGCAGATAAAATAATACGCCGAGCGAAGCCGGTGCGGTTTGGTTATGGAAATATAATAATAAAAGATGTAAAATGCCAAAAAATATGTTGTTATATTTGAAAAAGCGAAAAAATTTGACCAGTCCCGAAAGTACCGAAAATCCCGGGATTTTTCAAGTTGATTTCCCGGTTCTTTGCTTGGCCAAAAATCCCGGGAATTCCCGGTACTTTCGGTACCGGTATTTCCCGGGAGCAAACCCTAATAGGTACCTTTCAAAATATGTTCGGCGTTTCAAACGAATATTTAATGAGTATTAAGTATTATGTCATAAAAATGTGGCCATAAATAATAGTTTTATCGCCGCTCGTCAAAGGTGTGTCGCGCCTCATTTCATCATTATACCAGCATAATATAGTTAAATGTTTTCAGCACGGCACTGAAAGAATTTATATACGATATAAAGTTAATAAACTAAAGGTAATTAATGAATATCCTATCAATCTCAATGGAAGAATTTAATGATATTTTAAAATACTTAATAATCTTAATGGGATAAAAATGTGCAAGTGTGCATTTGTGAGTGCCTGATAATGTTTATTAGTGAACACCTTACAACCACACACCACCCTCAATATGCCTCGTTGTCTACTCGTATTAGAACCTAATCTAGTTACCGCTACTCACAATCACAAGGCAGAAGAAGCGGTTCCGGTGGAGCGGCGAAGCAGGTTGCGCTTGGAAAAATGGCATTCCTTCGATACGCATCTAATGTCCTTTTGTGCACAAAACAAAGGCGGATTCCACCGAGATCGACAGGCGAGTACAAGAGCTGCGGACTTGGCGTTCTATCTATAGGTAGTATCACTCAAAAATAGTTTTAATGTAAAATATAGTAACTCGAAACCTTGCCGAAACTAAAAAATATATAAGACCCTTAAAGCTAACTATTAGAACCCCAGATTTCATGAGTATGGCGTATGGCTCAGCGGTTATTAACATAAGAACAGCTATTTCGGATTTCTCCAGATTTTTCACAATTTCTACTTTTCTAAACGTCCTAGAAGTTGTGGCATCCATTTGGATAATAATGGAACGTCAAATTCTTCAATCTAAACATTAAACTAAACGTGAACGATTAAATATGTATTTTCTTTGAGTTCTAGGTACATGATTACCGCGATCTTATGTGTTTTCTTACGACTTAGACCGTTTTCACATTATCCGATCCGATATCGGATGTCGGAAGGATTTCAATAGCAAAATCCAAGATGGCGCCTGTAATGTATGGGATATCGGTCCGATATCCGATATCGGATCGGATAATGTGAAAACGCACTTATGCTCAATCTCATTTTCATTTATTATCCATTGTATATCGTTACCATGCATCCTGCATACCTGCGTCTTTCGGTCTCTCGCACAGCGTCTTGCGCTCGTCAAGTTTTGCTCACCACATCACATTCCTTATTTCCTATAAACATAGAATAGGATATATGACTCTAGATAAGAAACTACCATGAATTTTTTAATGTTTTAGAATACCAACCAATCGATAGCGATATCGAGCAATCGATAGCGTAAAGTCACTACGTAAAACCCTATGTCTTCACTAGTAAGTACCAAGCAGTGTTCTCAGTTTTCGTGTGCGTCGTGCGGTGCGGGGTGCGGGCGTTACGTATGTGTATGTATGAAGGGTGCATCCTTGATGGGCTCATTGTGCCTGATGTTACAGCCATCAACCATCTTTTGTATTGTAACCTATGAGACTTTGATTTATATTCATCGCGTCATTTAGATCAACACATAACTTTGCTTCGTAAAATCTCACATATATCTGAGAGTGTTTTTAAGATAAGTAAGTTAATGGCTTTCGTAAAAGCTCTCGAAGTGGTAAGCATTAGGTAATATGCTACGCACCTAGTGTACATATACTTCCTTTTTTTTAATCCTTATCTATAAGTATTCGTGGCACAGTTAGTTTTTATTGCAAATAATATTTTTTAGGCACATAATGACGCCAAATGCCAATTATGATCTCATTGCGTCGTGTGTGATTGTATGTTAAAGTTGCAGTTTTTGTGTGTTTACCTGATTAACGCTCGTTATACAAACTCGTGATAAAACATCGGCTCGTGGAGGATTAACTAAAAACAGTACGAAAAATCACGATCTTGGTGTTTGATTGATACCCTGATTAAGGAAGTAAGCTCTGGGGGCCGATTTTTGAGTCTCACGGCGTTCGAATTCAGAAAATTGTCACTGAAAATAATAGGCAATTCACCGTTTTCAACCGGTATTTTAGTGACAGTGAGACTCAAAAATCGGCCCCCTGTAGGTAAATGTAGATCCAATGATTCGCGTTATCGATTGATTGTCATAGGTACAGATTATGAAAATATTTGGTTTTGAATCTGTATCATGTAATCTGTCATCAAGTACAGGTATTTACCTCCTTAAAACCTCACAACTACACTCATATAAATTTTGTTTTTTATCATGCCGAAACGTCTGCGAGCGATATTACATATTTTTAAATTAAAGGAAAAATGGAAAAATTCACACCTCCGGCAGGACTCGAACCTGCGACCTTTGGCCTTGCCGGGGCCATCGCGCTTACCAACTGCGCCACGGAGGCCTGCTGGATGTGTGCGAATTTATCCATGCCTTCCATCAATTCTCAACCGCCTTAGGGTGTTATAGCAAACATCTACCCGTAAGAAATCTCTATATCTACCCTGTTAAGATCTATTCTTACGGGTAGATGTTTGTTATAACGCCACCCTAAGGCGGTTGAGAATTGAAGGAAGGCATGGATAAATTCGCACACATCCAGCAGGCCTCCATGGCGCAGTTGGTAAGCGCGATGGCCCCGGCAAGGCCAAAGGTCGCAGGTTCGAGTCCTGCCGGAGGTGTGAATTTTTCCATTTTTCCTTTAATTTAAAAATATACACTCATATAGTTCAGAAGCTTCCAACTGCCCAGTCGGAATCGAACTTGTCAACTAAATAGTGTTTTCCGTATTTCCTTTGTATTTTTCTTTTCGTAATTTTCGTATGTAATATTTACTTCGGACTATTGCATACTAGCGGCCCGCTCCGGCTACGCATGTTATTAGTCTGATTCATAGTAAGTTATCCGTAAAAGATAGTCATATGCCATCGCGGATTTGTTTTGTAGACCTATGAGAGAGACACGCCTTCGCCATACATTCTTTTGATATAGCTCTATATATAATATATATAGCTCGTAGGTGAAAACCGCATGAAAATCCGTTCAGTACTGTACATATGTACATATGTGTGTTCGCGGTAAACTCAATAAGTCAAAAAGACCTACCTAACCTACCTACTGAATAGACATACACACAGAAACACACAGACAGACGAGAGATAGAGAAGATTCAAGGCTTTACTATCAACTATCAAATCAACATATCAATGACTTTCCGATACAACATTTCTTAACAAATACTTTTGATTTTTGATGTTCATCTACATAAGATACGTAAAACATATTTTAGAGACACATCGATCCCGCGCAGGCGGAGCTGCGGTCGCAGCTAGTATTGCGTAATATTTACTATCAATTAACAATGATCAAACATGCAATTATACCTACATCAAATTAGCGTTATCAATCATTATAATAACAAGTTGCTATTGCCCAACAGCTAAGGTTACTATGGCAACCGTAAGTCCGATCGGACGTGCTCGTCTCCAGCCGCAGGTGTGTGAGTACGGATGCGCGTGCGACTGTTTTTTCCCGCGAGTTGAAAGGGCGCGAGTGAAGGCCGCTGCCGCTGCGGCTGCGCTGCGCCCGCGCTGACCGCGGCCACCGCGTAGTGATGCTCCCACATCGATGGCATACGATCATTATCCTTTACCTATAAGTAGATACCTAAAAGATAAATATAAGTCACATGCAACAAACATAATATATCATAGATTTCAAATAAGAGAATATAATATGACAAATTACTTTTATATTTAAGACGATACGATGTCAGGTCAATTCTCCATACAAACGCTCTCGACTATTTCTTTCCGGTTTTTGAAGAAAGAGCAATGATTTTTCCAACACAGATTATTATTATTTTTATCTGTGTAGGACCGTTTTGATTTTTTTTGCTATTTTTATTTTAAAAGACGCTTAGAGCCAATCAAAGATTTCTAAAAACGGCCTTTTTCAATATGGCTCAAAAAAATGTGTGATACTCAAGATCAGTAACAATTAGCCAAAAAATCTAAACGGTCCGACACAGATTATTTCATTGTTATTCAGATTCTCAAATTTCGTTCCGTTTATATAAGTTTTGAAGGAGGAAACAGTCGAGAGCGGAACCTCGATTTTAAAGATTTTTTCGCAATATCTTTTAACTGAGTTGTTCTTAATGGACATTTTTGTTTCGATAAATCTAGTTAATAACACTAGTATATTTAACTGAAATTTCCAAATTGAAAGGGGCTCCTTTCCATTTTAACATTTTCGCTCCCGTAGCGTCTTAAATAGTAGGTGAGTGAGGTCTAGGAGTATCTGCCGAAAGTATTGTCATTACAATATGTTAAGATTTAAATAGATATTAGATTTTGCTTCTTTTTGCCCGACAGTTTACTAATTCATTTTGAAAAAAAAGACTAGATAATAATAATGTTTTTAAACCAATGCAATTGATCGTGACAGATCCGATTATGACTTATTATGTGGCAACAAGACGAAACGTAGATTTTTCTTGTTTAGCTTAAATGGGAATGATGCCTTTACACACAAAACATAAATAGATGAAACAGAACCTAAAGTTGAAAACAAATTAAATCCTCCCAGCGTCAATCACAATGAGCATATTTGATGTAACGTGTCGATATCGTAACCACGGTACGTCACTAGCACCGAACGTGCACCGAACGCCGACACCGACACCAATGTGTTAATATAATAACCCATTGATGCGCAACTCGCTGTCACAACACTAGGTCGAAGGATGATGCTTCAATATGCACACACTAATATCTAACAATTATTTATTTTGTTGAACTTAAAACAATCGATTTTCCGGCTTATTTTTTAAGAGTCCGCCCGCAGCAAGTTCGCTCAACTCGCTAGGGCGGATACCATTTTACCTAACTACGGAACCCTAAAGAGGTATGGGCACTTTAGATTAGGTCCGTATCTATGAACATTAATAATAAGTAAATAAGTGTCGCTGACCGTGCAACTAGGACCGTCGGAGGTGTCCCTGCATGGCAAGTACGGATCGAGCGACGTATCAACTCATTTAGGACTCTCATTGCAAAGCTGATCTGCTTCAGAGGGGGTAATAATCGCCCCCGAGTAATGCGCTTTGTGAACCAGGCGTTCGCGGGGACGGACATCAGACCCCGCGACTATTTGGCCAATGTCACAGAGCGCATCGACTTCCTGAAGCAGAAAGTCTATGCATGGGCAAACCGTATTCGCCGCTACAGAAAGCGTGTGGACCGATTCCAGCAGAATCGTCTTTTTCAAAGCGACCAAAGGAAAGTATACCGAAGGTGGGAGGAAACCGACCCTCGTGTGTCTGACGTGCGGCTGCCGGATGCTACTGCCATGTCTGATTTCTGGCGTAGCATCTGGTCGGTGCCCGTCGAACACACGGAGGGTGAGTGGATGACCGTTGTCGAACGCGAGTGCGAGAACATCGAACCTATGGGGGCTATCACCATCAGCCCCGACGACGTAAGTTGTGCTACCCGTACTGCCCAGAACTGGAAAAGTCCTGGACTGGACGGATTGCACAACTTCTGGCTAAAATGGTTTCGATGCTCGCACTCGCGTTTGGCAACGCAATTTCAACAAGCCCTCGATCTTGGTTCTCTTCCACCTTCCCTAACAACTGGTGTTACTTTCCTGCTCTATAAGTCCGGTAGTACCACGGAAGCAAAAAACTACAGACCCATTACATGCTTGCCTACACTCTACAAGCTCCTTACATCCATTTTGAGAGCAAAAATTAACGCGCATATTGTCGCTAACAACATTCTGGCTCCCGCTCAAAATGGATGTAAGGTTGGGTCCCGTGGTACTAAAGAGCTCCTCCTCATAGACATGACCATTTTCCAACAAGTTCGGCGGAACAAGGGGGCCATCTCGGCCGCTTGGATTGACTACAAGAAGGCCTATGATTCGGTGCCTCATTCATGGCTGGGAAGGGTATTGGAGCTGTATAAACTTGATGCAGCTTTAATATCCTTCCTGGCTGCATGTATGAGGCAGTGGACCACAG
The DNA here is from genome assembly GCF_023078275.1 of Leguminivora glycinivorella. Classification (NCBI taxonomy): domain Eukaryota; kingdom Metazoa; phylum Arthropoda; class Insecta; order Lepidoptera; family Tortricidae; genus Leguminivora; species Leguminivora glycinivorella. The sequence goes on along the minus strand of NC_062988.1, from coordinate 39,767 downwards.
TCCTTCGTCAACCAGGAGGCAGGGATGACCCCCCTGGCCCGCAGGACTTCATAAGGATTGAGCGAGGAATATTCCAGGGTGACAGTTTGAGTCCATTATGGTTCTGCCTAGCTCTGAATCCCCTCAGCACGCTGCTGAAGGATTCTGGGCTAGGTTGCCGGCTTCGGAGAGAGGGTGAAGTCATCTCTCACCTTCTGTACATGGACGATCTCAAACTATTTGCACCGAACACCCAAGACCTGATGGTGCTATTGAACACCACAGAAGTTTTCAGTACCGCCATCAGAATGGAGTTTGGTGTCGATAAGTGTGCGGTTATGCATGTACAGCGGGGGGAGGTTGTAAATTCAGAAAATTTACAACTTTCTGAGACGATGTCGTTCAGATCTATCTCTGAATCAGAAACCTATAAGTACCTTGGTATGTCACAGTCGTTGGGTATTGAGGATGTTGGCATTAGACGGTCGGTGAAGGAGCGCTTTTTCAGTCGGCTCACAAAAGTCCTTAACAGTCTTTTGTCAGGAGGCAACAAAGTGCGCGCCTTTAACGCCTGGGTAATGCCTCTACTCACATACTCCTTTGGCATACTAAGGTGGACCCAGACTGAGCTGGACGCCCTGGACCGGAGGGTCCGCTCACTGCTTACCACACACCGCATGTTACACCCGCGCTCGTCTGTTATGAGATTGTACATCCCACGGAAGTGCGGAGGTCGAGGCTTCCTAAACGCCAAAAATCTCCACAACCGTGAGGTGTACAATCTCAGGAATTACTTCCTTAACAACGAGTGCGGGATGCATCGTGATGTGGTGGCAGTGGACGGAAACCTCACGCCGCTCTCCTTGGCGAAAGAGAACTGGCGCAAACCTGTGGTACTAAGTACTGCGGACCGCAGGGCGGTATGGGAGAGCAAGCAGTTACACGGGCGGTTCTACAAGGCCCTCACGCATCACCTGCTCGCATCGGTGAACTGGTTACGATTCGGGGACCTCTTCGGAGAAACCGAGGGTTTTGCCTGTGCAATTGCCGACGAAGTTGTGATGACGAACAACTACCGGAAATATATCCTGAAGGACGGTACGGTCGACATTTGTCGGGCATGCCGCCGTCCCGGAGAGTCACTCAGGCATATCATCTCCGGTTGTTCTCATCTAGCTAACGGTGAGTACTTGCACAGGCATAATCTCGTAGCCAGGATCATTCACCAGCAGCTTGCTCTTCAATACGGCCTTGTGGAACGCGAAGTACCGTACTACAAGTACATACCTGCGCCAGTTCTCGAAAATGGTCGTGCCACGCTCTATTGGGATCGATCTATTATCACTGACAGGACTATTGTGGCCAATAAGCCTGACATTGTCATAATAGATCGATCGCAACGCCGGGCCGTGCTCGTCGACATCACCATCCCCCATGATGAGAATCTCGTGAAAGCCGAGAAGGACAAGTCCAGTAAGTACCTAGACTTGGCTTACGAGATAACCGCCATGTGGGATGTTAATTCGACGATCATTGTCCCGATAGTCGTTTCAGCGAACGGTCTCATAGCGAAGAGTCTCGACCAACATCTCGAGAGACTCTCGCTAGGTGGATGGATCAAGGGCCAGATGCAGAAGGCAGTGATCTTGGACACAGCGCGGATAGTCCGACGGTTCCTCTCTCTGCAGCCCTAACCACCGGCAGCTTGGGCCCTGCCCCGCTGCTGGCGGCACCCTAGGTTAGGTTTTTTATAATGTGTTTATATATTTTGTATTGTTTTGTATGTGGTTTTGTATTTTACTTTTATAATCATATTATAAGTAGCCTAACTTAAGAAGAAAGATAAATAAAGTAAATAAGTGTTATGAATCACTGATTCACAAGTTTAGATTTAGTATATGTTACATCTGTCTGTATAGGTACTGTAATATTATTTTATTGAAGTCACGTGGAGTCCATTTTAAGTATCGCTTTATGTCATCTGACTAATAAATTCGGCTGCTTATTGATTGAACAATCGGCGGTTGTGTCATACGCATCCGTGGCTCCGTGCGTGGGATGTTTGAAAGATGAGATGCAACCGATAGCTTATTTATTTTAGAAGGATATTGAGTTTTATTGAAGTGATATCGTCCCCAGTAGGATTATTTCTAATCGAAAACGGCATTATAGTGTGAACACGTAGAAATAGTTAAATTAATGAATTGGTCAACCAAGGATGATAATTATAATATAAATAATTATCATCGTAACTTGTACGTTCGTGCCATATATTAAAGACTATCAATAGTAGGTACTTACACTGAGGCTTACATTTTACTTTTCATATTCATATTTATTTATTGCATCCATAGTGTTACAAGATGTTACAAAGTAGGTATACGTGCTCATGGACCCTATTAGGGCGTGGCAACATATTTATATGCTATACTACATATCAAAATGTGTATTGAGGTGATAATCATGATAAAAAACATAGGATGTGGTTTATTGTTTAAAAAAAAATAAAGAACACGTAAAAATATGATTTTTCCACTTCCGTGTTGTGAAGCAAAGCCGTCTTAGCCGGCTAGTTATATCCAATATATCCATGAATTGCAGGTACTCATTTTGGACATGTTGTTGTACGAACAGTGATGTGAATTGTGATTTCTGGGATCGCAAAAAAATGATACCAAAAATATTACAAGTTTCATACTTTAAAAACTACTGCACGTGTAGGTAATATGTTTATACAAGGTCACGTCTCTACTGCTTATATTTGAGCAGTTCTCAGGAGGCGCGTTTTTACGTGTCCGGGGCAAAAAACGTCAAAACGGACTGTTCTAAAAATCTGAATTAATTCAGGCATAATATTTAGCCTTTGTTCTATTTGGTACACTATAAAATGATTTATTTATTATTTGTATAATATAAGTAATAAAATATTTAATGCGGAAAATGACCTTCGGTGGGCGTGTCCCGCACCCAGAATTTGCGAAACAAAAAATCATAACTCAAGATGGAGTTGTTGATCGCAGTTGTTATAGATATTCACGTATAAAGTATTAGTTTACCTATCATATTTTCTATATAAAAATAATATGTTAGCTTAGCTCATCGAGTAAAGACAAATTTACGATGTGTCCCGGGCTAGTGACTGATTTCGGTGTCATTTGTTAAACATGACAGTACTGTTACAAATTAGTAGATCAGGGACATAGTGGCACAAATATAGTAAGTTTTAACTATGTTTTAACCATTCAGTGTAGAGGAGATGCAGTACCATTTTATAACGGGGACTTTTTAAAGGTTTCTCAGTCATTCGGTGGGTTTGGTCCCATGTTTTTTAAGATTCGGTGGTTCAATTTACTCCCACAGTTTTAGTGCATTTGTCGTCATGTAAGGTACAAATAAATCCTTGAAAGTATGTTATTTCGTCATTGTGACCTCTCTTCTGTATCATGTATGCTTTTGCAGTTATCTCCAAAAAAGCGATAAAATTTGATATCAGTGGAGTTGATTTCCGTGGTTTCGGTGGATTTTTTGACCACCGATATCAAAAAAAGTGGCCACCGACTTCGATTGCCACGTTGTAAACTAGTTGATTGTGCATTATTTTCTAACATTTAATACTTAAATAGTAGGAAATACTTTGTAAAAACATAAAACTACGTTTGTAAGCAAATTAAGCCATACTATGGGTACAAAATTCACTACTCGATAATGACTAGTATATTACCATGTTAAATTTAGCAAAATTGTGCGATTATGAGCCTTTTTACATCACCTGTCATCGAATTAAAATGAGAAATATCAATAAATCGAATAATAAGTTATATATAAAGATGAAAATTTGGAATAATGTGTAAAAAATTGAATTCGGTGGCGCAAATTGATTACAGTGCCCATACATAATTTCAATGTCAGATTTCTTACAAACTATAAGGTTCTAATGGAGGCCTCCACCACCAATATTTTTTATATTTAGGCTAGATTTTAGTAAATAGACTGACATATCAAAAAAGTAGTAAATAAAAATCAGCACCGAAATCAGGCACCGAACGTCATCTCTGAGAATCGCCCATTTATGATCATTTAAATAAAACTTTACCTAAAAATTAGTGCCAATTACAATATCGTCCGCGAATAATGAAGAGCTAATTTTATTCCGGAAATAAAACACTGAATTAGATTAAAAATTAAAATCTTAATTAAAATGTTTCAACCTTTCCATGTGATCTAGACGGAGAAGGATTAATCTATAATTTAAATAACTTGCCGCATAAATGTCAAATGAAATTAGTGTCACGTGCGACACACATTTCTGTTTCGTTCGACGATTGTCATCTTGACTACCCCCCGGCCGGGGTCGGTTGTCGGTTACACCTAACGCTCCGTTACTGAACTTATTTTTTTGTATGGGAACTTCCATAGACGTGACGACATATCGTGTTTAACTGTGGTTGATGCAACTGGCCCTTAATCAACCTATCTATCATGTGAGGACTGTTGGAACATCGTCAATTTTAAAATAATCGAAATCCGCCATAAGGTTTCTATTCTGCAGACGTTTCATCATTGGCAAAAGATCATGCTCGCGAAATGTTACTCGCGATTATTTGGCAACGGCCCGGCGCATGGCCCGCCCGACTCATGTCGAGCGCCGGCCATATCGGGCCGCATCAGGCCGGAGGTCACCGCTCTGACCAATTTGTCGTGATCTAACGTGACGGGCAGCGTGCAGCGTACACAACCATCATTGGACGTGTCATGTTCAGGTCTCACCCGTCCGTCTGACACATCGACTATTTATTAAGTACTTACATTTTATTTCTACTAAATAATATTCAGAAATAAAAACATCGTTGGTTATTCAATTTATTGCAGTATATTGCTACATACTTATACATGGTTGTATTGTGACTTTAATAAAGCCTATTTATGGCAAAGATGTTCATTTTAAAATATTCTGATGACAAATAGATGACGCGCCGTGGGAAAAATGCTGAACATTCCCAACAGTGTAATAGACTACTAATATTTAATATGCTATTTCTTTTTATCCACTGACGATGGAACAACAATAAATCTAAGGTAGCTTTCTCACTCATTCAAAATACTTACTTGCTGTGCGGACGTGTCCTAATGCATTCACCAATTTGCTTGAAGTACAGGTTGTAAAAAAAATCACTCGTTTTGGGAGTTGTAGTGGGCAACATAAAACAAGTTCTATTTGTACGGAACCCTCGGTAAGCGAGACCAACTCGCATTTAGCTCATTTTTTCTTCGCATAAAGTGTGATCAAAAACACTTGATAGCTTAAGTATTTGCAAGTATTTGTATTGCCTGCGGCAGTCATGCATCCTATTCATGCATTCTAGACTATGCAGATATTTAAAATCTGCGCTTTAACGAGCACCCAAAACAATACATCGAATTACCGACCCGTTCCCAGCGGTGTTCATCGAAATTAGCGTATTCTTTATCTGCCTCGTAAACTTTAAATCAATCAAAGCGGCCGTGACCCGCGACGAGCGACGGCGCGGCTCGCGAGCCGGATGGCCACAAATGTGAGCATCTACATTCATTTGTTCCACTGTCAACATGTTAACCTGTTTAGCGGCTATGGAAATGTTCGACTGATTTAAAAGCACAGATATTATCTAGTACTCTACTCCTAATTGAAATCAAAACCTGATCAGACTAACTATTAGGTACATAGGGTCGCACGCAGCGTCCACAAGTTCTTTTACAGAAATCGCGAAACGTCTGGCAACTTCCTCGCTCAATGTATGAGTATTGTGATACAGCGAGAAATGCCGCCAGCGTCCTTGGTACAATGTCTCATGGTTTTTTTAGATTTAAGCTATAACTAGTATAACTTAAGCTAAAAGTAGATTAGATTCCTGTAAAGTGGAGTCCACCTAAAGCGAGTTCGGCTCGCACTTTGCACTTGCAGACCGTTTTCCTCTTGAGGGACGGAACCCCAAAACAATTGAAACACAAAGCTAGATGAAATAACTGTATTTACCGTAAGATGCCTCACTAATAGCTTTCTGAATGCCGAGCGATAGACAAGGTCCCCAGCCCGCCGTCACGATTGCGACTGAAATCCTTACCTCATCATCAATATGAATGGTTCAGTTATCATTACCTACGGCCTTAAGATCTTCGATATGCATAGATGACCTCCCATAGAAGTTCCACGAATTGGACGCCAAGTTATACATCCTGGGAGGGGGAGGATAGCCGCTCAGTTGCGCGTTCGCTATTCTCCCTCTGCGAACTACCAGTCGTGGGGCGTGCTTGTAGTTGAGCTTTGTTGCTCCTGCGCTGACTTCAGTGTCGTGTTGGTAATCTGCTCCCATCATATCTCAGCTCATCAGGCCCCGTAGCCGAATGGCATTTCTCCGACGCCAAACGAAAGCGATACGCCGCTGGCTCTGTCGCGCCAATACGCAAGCGCGATAGAGATAGATATCTACTAGCGCTTCGTTTCGTGAGCGTTTCGTGAGCGATTGTGCCATTCGGCTAGCCACCCTGAGATGATAGAGGACGCAGACGGTGGCGAATATGCGATGCCGGGTGTGCGTCGCTCATACCGCAAACTTGGCACGTTTTGCCAGGAGCGGGGGCCGCCTCTCCTCGGGGTGGGGGCTGCGAGGAAGAAAACCTCTATAAAAAGTCACCCTCTGTGAGGGCGGTGGTTGACTCAGGTCAGTCATCGGCCGACTCGTAACCCGGCCCGTGGGGCCGGCACGTCGGTCGCTGTCTCCGGACAGGGATCGCGAGGAAGGACACCTCTTCAAAAACCACAGGAGGGAGTAGGTTGACCTCTACCATCTCAGTCACCTACCTGTGTATGTCCTGCACAGTGCGAGCCGTACGTGGGGAAGACGGGATCCTGGAGGGTTGAGCCGAGCGGAGTCGGGTCAGTTACTCTCGCAACGCAACACGCCCTCTTCGGCCCTTATTTCTCGCTAAACGGTAGCCCTGCAGCTAGCCACTGCAGGGTATTTGGACACGCAACGATCATGGGATGAGACGGCGTGAGTTGCAGGCTAGATGCGAGGGGGCTGTCTGGGACAGTGGAATTCTGCCATGCTGACGGGGCAAGGGCGTGTGGAACAACTGGAGGAATAAGATCGATTCTTCCAGCCACACGTCTGCAGCTCCCGATGTCGCGCAGCAATTCCAACCTCTCGCATCTATACTTCCTGGGCAGCCTTGGTGCACATTGTGTGCATCCCCAGTGTGGGCTCCGTGGTGGGTGAGGAGCACAGGGAGTGAAGTTGAAAAATATTAATTATGTCACAAAAGAGATCAAACGAAACATTGATGAAGAAGCAGGAGAATGCAGGTATCTTGAGGCTGAGGGGAGGCAACCCGCCCCCAACGCCGAAAGACTACAAAAAAGGCGATAAACCCAAAATATTGGGTAAAAAGGTAGGAAAGCGCAGCCGGAAGACACTTGACACTGGCGAAGGCGCTGAAAAAATGGCGGAAAGCCTTGCAGTCGCGCTCGCAGGAGATCCGATGAGAGCGCCCAATCAGACTGCACCTTGGTATCGGTCAGGTCGAGATCGAGATCGAGATCCAACTCGGTCTCCTCCGCAGACTCTGGCACACGCCGGCTGTGGGCCCGGAACAGATCCAAAAGGGCGAACAGGTTGGATTCCGAACGCCACTCAGTCTCGTCGGAAGGAGAAGATTCCCAGAATCCAACGACGACGGAAGCTGAGCCCCAGCGTTCGAGAGGGCGCCCGCCGACGACAGGGCAATACGTCGGCTTAGCGGCGGCACAAAGAGCCCTCAACGCTGCGAAGCGTGAGGCCCTAGAACTTGAGGCGGAGATGGACCTAGCGAGCCAGGCGAAAGTGGCCAGGGAGCTACGGGTGCGCGTCCGTCGACTCTCAGAGTCGTCTTCGGCAGCTGAAGACCACAATAGGTCTGCGGCAGACCTCAGCAAGTCTGTCGCGGCCCAGGTGGCGACCTCGAAGTCCGGCAACCTGAAAGGGACTTACGTCAAGGCTCTCAAGCATGCAGCAAAGGACATCGCAGAGGCTTTTGAGCAACTGAGCGAGCGCACGACGTCGGACGAGACTCGCCAACTACAGGCGGCAAATACTCGCCTGCAAGCCGAAATGGCTGACCTCAGAGAGGAGCTGGCGCGGTTGAGAAAAGAGGTGGAAAGTACAAAGCGGAGAGAGAGCCCCCCACGTGAGACTCTGTCACCGGTACACATGATGGACACGGAAATGCCGGAAACGACGCAAAACACACGACCCTCTACACCTCCTCCAGTGGCAAAGCCACCGCGTGCGAGTCAATCTGCGACTCATCTCGCACCAGACTCTCACGACGAGGAATTCATCAGGGCAGTGTCTCTCCAGGTGGGTGCGATCGTAAGCGCACGACTCGCAGGACTGGAAGCCGAGGGTCGGCTGTTGCCAGCCAAACAACTACGGCCGGCACTGGCAGCGGATAAGAAGAACCAGGCCGCACCGTCGACAGCTTCTTCCGCGGCGAAACCGACTGCCGGTTCTAGAGGGCCAAAAATCATTGATGCCACTAAAAAACCGCAGTCCACTCCAGCTACTGGAGGTAAGAAGAAAACCGCCAGGGCGGCTAAAAAGAACAAGGGTGGGGCTGGGATCCAGCCACAAAAAGAAACACCGGCGGCCCGCGAGCTACCTCCTGCGCCCACTTCCATGAAAGAGGGCTGGAACGTGGTGGCGAGCAAGGGAAGCAAAAAGAAGGGAGCTACCCCATCGCAGCCCAAGGGAAAAGCGAAAGCCTCAAAGCTCAAACCCCCGCGGTCAGCTGCTGTAGTACTGACCTTGCAACCGGGAGCGGCGGATAGAGGCGTCACCTACAAAGAGGTGATGTCAGAGGCGAAAAACAAGGTCCAGCTGGCGGATCTGGATATCTCGGGTGGCCTGCGCTTCCGGCGAGCAGCCACCGGAGCCTGCATCCTAGAAATTCCTGGTGCATCCAGCGGGGATAAAGCTGATAAGCTGGCAGAAGCTATCAAGCAGCAGATTGGCGAGGAAAATGTGCGAGTATCCAGGCCCTCCAAAAGTGCCGAGATCTGCGTCACAGGCCTGGACGAATCCGTCACCACGGAGGAGGTAGTTGCTGCCGTAGCGCGCACCGAAGGCTGTACCCCCGACTCGATAAAAGTCGGGGAAACACGGCAGAGTTTCTCGGGACTCGGTGCAGTATGGGTGCAGTGCCCTGTTGGAGCTGCGCAAAAGGTAGTGTCCGGGGGCCGCCTTCTAGTCGGCTGGGTCTCCGCCCAGGTAAAACTACTGGAGAAAAGACCGCTGCGATGCTACAGGTGCTTCAGGAACGGGCATGTTAGCGCGCAGTGTCAGAATGCTACTGACCGATCCCAAAGCTGCTTCCAGTGCGGGAAGGACGGTCACAAGGCGGCCCAGTGCAGTGCCCCTGCGCACTGCGCTGAATGCGCAGCAGCTGGCAAGCCGTCAGAGCATCGAATCAGTAGCAAGGCGTGCACTGCGCCCAAGTACAAAAATAAGAAGACGACAAAAGCTGCCGAAGTCCCCCGGGTCCCCTCGCAGCTGGTCCCACCACAAGCTATCGAACAGGCTGTGACAGAGGAGGATCCAACTGATATGGTCGTGGGATAAATGGCGACCGTGGAATTTCTACAGGCGAACCTCAACCACTGTGCTAGGGCCCAGGATCTCCTTTACCAGAGTATGGCACAGTGGTCCATTCACATCGCCGTAGTGGCAGAGCCCTACATAGTGCCCGCCCGAGATGACTGGGTTGGGGATCTGGATGGCACCGTGGCCTTAACAACGCGGAGCGCTGCCGGCTCCAATCCATTTAGTCGCGTTGTAAAAGGCCACGGCTACGTTGCAGCACTTGCAGCTGTCTGTGGGGACATGGCAGTCATCGGCATCTACTTCTCCCCAAACAAGAGCCTGGCGGACTTTGAGGGGCTCCTCACAGAGGTCGGTGCCTTAATAGGTCGGCTGCATCCGAAACCGACCATTATAGCGGGTGACTTCAACGCCAAACACCCGGTGTGGGGAAGCCCAGTGACGGACCCACGAGGACGTGCCCTCCTGGAGTGGTCGATAGCCACGAATCTGGCCGTCGCGAACACCGGAACGCTCTGCGGGGCCCGTGAAAGCAGATAGCCTCCGATTTCTCTAGGGCGACCTCTAAGCCTAGCCGTCTTATTTTTCCAACGACGTGGGCTACTGCCGCCGTGGCTAGGATAGAGGCTTCCCTAAAGGTGGCCCCCCGCGCCGCTACCAGGGTGTCGTCTGCGTAACAGATCAGGTTGACCCCACGCAGGACTGCTCCTCGCAGCACCCAGTCATATCCGATGTTCCACAGGAGGGGCCCCAGCACCGACCCCTGTGGAACACCGCACACCATCTCTCTTCTTCCCCACTCGCGTTGCCCAGGGAAGGCCACGACTCGAGACAGGTAGGCCTTCACTATTCGGCTCATGTAATGAGGCACTTGGTGGAATAGTAGGGCCTCATTTATACAGTCCCAGGGGAGGGTATTAAAAGCATTGGCTATGTCAAGGGACACCGCCAATACCACCTCCCCCTGGGACACTGCCTCGTTCGCCAGTCTCTTCACCTGCAGGATCGCGTGGACTGTTGAGCGGCCACTGCGGAAGCCATACTGGCAGTCAGCCAAGTTTGGCCCTTTCGTTGTTAGGTGCTTGATGAGGCGATTGGCGATAATCCGCTCCAAGAGCTTGCCGACCTCATCAAGCAACACAATGGGCCGATAGGCTGACGGCGAGTCAGCAGGACGACCCTCCTTCCTGAGCAACACCAGCCGACCAATCTTCCAGTTGCTAGGGAAGCGACCCTGCTCGAGGCATGAGCTGTATAACCACCGCAGCCTCGGCTCCAAGGCGCCCATCGCCATGACCCACGCTCGACCCGGTATTCCGTCAAGCCCGGGCACCGTGTTTTTTGCGCGGAGTCTGAGAACTGCAGCTCCCAGTTCCGCCTCGGTCACCGGTGGTATCTCGGTTTCCTCTTCCCGCTGCCTCTCAGCTGCACCCGGTATCGCCATAGGTGGTGGGCGTTGAGGTGGCCGGTGTGGGAAGAGAGTCGCGACTACATCATCCACTAGTTGTGGCTGCAGACTCTGTGTGAGTGGGGGAGCCCAGGGCCGAAGTTTCTGCCTGACTAGCTTGTACGGCCTCCCCCACGGGTCGTCGTTTAGCGTTCTGAGGAACTCCTCCCGCGAGCGGTCCTTGGCCTCTCCAATGGCAGTTGTAAGTGCCATTTTTGCGTCCTTGTACTCGGCGTACAGTGCCGCTTCCATTGCTTCATCTCGCAATGGTCGCCTTCGGTGTCGTGTGTATTGGCGTCTGGCATGCACGCACACATCACGCAACTGCGCAAGTTCAGCAGACCACCAATACACGGCGCGCCTGGGAGAGAACGCCTTGGCTCGGGGCATGGCCGCGTCGCAGACCTCGGTCATGCAATGGCGGAACCATTCGGCTTCGGCCTCGACGTCAATCGCTCCTTCAGGCTCCGTTACCCAGCTCTGTACAATGGCCGCCAGCTCAAGGGCCTCCTTGTCCAGCTTTTTAAGTGCCCAGCGAGGGCTGTTTCCAGCCGGGTCCCTCCCGTTTGGAAGGGGGGCGCTGTGGGCGCCGAGACACAAAACCGGACATAACGGTGATCCGACAGTGTCTCGACCCCCTCTAGTACCTCCCATTTCTGTACACGGCGCGCTAGGGCGGCACTTGCGAACGTAATATCCACTATCGAGCCGCCCTGTTGCCGCACGCACGTGTTAACCACGCACGTGGAACTAGCGACGCAGCGGCTGTACTAGTATACATATATTAATTTAATGTACCGATCAGTTGGACCCATATACTAAACGATAAAAAATCGATTCGCTGCGCTTGCTCGTTTGAAAAACACATGTAAATAAAGCTATTTATACTTTTATAGTATTTCTTGATTGACCTTATAATTATTAATTTAGCTACAAGTATATTTAATATAGGTAGCAGCAATGAGATGTGAAAATAAATTTAACTCCTACTTTGTCCAGAATTAAGGACAAGCGTCCGTGCAATCTGCAATTGTGAATGTTCGTGAACTAACTAGGTACATAGATTATTATGCCCTATCTATAAAATAATAATATGATCTGTGTCGATATGATAATGACCAGTTTTGAGAAACAATATGTATTAAAACCTTGGGCATGTTTAGGTAAGATCCATTGTTTGGGATCAAATGTGTTAATAATCACATGCTAGGCTTCAATGAATGATACTCGCAGCAAAGAAGCGCGTGGTTGTTATGTTGTGTTGGACACCGTAACTAGCTGGAAGAACTGACATTTCACAAAACACGACCAAGTTCGATCGTTTCTTTTTTCAAAACGATCCGTTGAGAAAAATTACCCCAAATCAGTTAAAAAATCGCAGAATATGTATTTTTATGAGTTGCGTGTAACCTAACCTAGCCCCAAACTAAGCAATGCTTGTCCTCTGGGTGCTAGGTGATGTATTTTTGACATTTCTGACCGCAAGGCGCAAACTGGACAGATTTATTCATATATAGAAAAAAAATTCAACGTTACGTTACGGGACAGTAGTGAAAGCCGTAATTGTCCAGTATACAATCCTCTATTAAAGTAAACGGTTTCCCTTATACTATGTAAGTTCTTTGTTCATGTGCAGTCACGTGTAAGATTGACCTTGATATAGAAAATAGAACTAGTGGCTCTGGGAGCTGTAGACCTTCGCGACATGCTTAGAGAACGCAAAACTGAAAAATATTTAGTGATTATCGCAGTCAAATCACGACAGTGACAGTTTCAAGCGACATAATACTCGCACGCTATAGGCACTCGACTCAAACCCTTTTATGGCAATTACTGCATTTAACAAAATTTATAAAAACTACAGAGCTATCATGCTTGCCTTGCCCTGTCCCCCTTGTGGTTGCTTCGCCCCCCGTCCCCCCTGTTAGTTTTGTTACCAATTTTTGTTTTGTAATCGTATCGACGCTAGCCCGCAAAGTGGGCTGCCTTTTTTAGCTTTTAAGAGGCAGAAGAAAACCCTAATCTATTTTAAATACTACGTTGATGTTTCTTATTATGCGGGAGGGGATACGCCCCCCGAGTCCCCCCTCATTTTCGCTCTTAAGGGTCGCAAGAAAACCCCGGCCTAACTTATTTTAAATACTACGTTGATCTTTCTTTTTTGCCTCCGGCCGAACCACCCTTGTGGAGGGAGGCTTCCCACATTTTGGCACTGGTCCCACCAAGAGTCGAAAAGTTTTAAAGTTTTAAAGACCTATAGGCCTAGCACATGATGGCCGCGGGAGTATGTCGCCGCGAGATAGACTACCCGTCCTTATGTCATTAATACAGTTAGAAGAAGACGTGGCATCTATCTCGCGGCGACATACTCCCGCGGCCATCATGTGCTAGGCCTACTAAAACATAAAAGGCAAAAAAAACTAATGCCTACTAAATAAACCTTATATAAAACAAACCTACAAATTATAAGTTATTTATTTACTTACAATTTTAGGCATTGCCTAACCAAAATTCGTCACATAAATTTTTCAGCTTTTGCCATGTTTTTTCCACAGTTGATTTGACACTTGACTTGACAGTAACTACACGACAGAACAAAATAGACCAGCAGGCCTAGCACATGATGGCCGCGGGAGTATGTCGCCGCGAGATAGACTACCTGTCCTTATGTCATTAATACAATTAGACAAAGACGTGTCATCTATCTCGCGGCGACATACTCCCGCGGCCATCATGTGCTAGGCCTACAGTACGTTTTATTTCCTGTCACTTCGAACAAAATAAACACCGATACTACTGCAGGTGTACCAACATAACAAACTCACAAAACATAATAAACTTTCATCAACCGAAACTACTCGCGAAACCAAAAGACCGGGTAAGTGCCGATTGGATCTCGAACATAGCCGAAGTTTTGAAATGGTAAATTTTATGAAATTTTCGTTAGCTAATTGTAAAATAAATACGCAGCGTAAGCGGCAGTTTTTATTCTCATTTTCTATTCCTATATTTAGACAATAGATTTAAATAGTTTTCTATTACGATACTTGCGCTGTATCCGAGAAACGTGGTCCAAAAGTTCTTAAAATTTGTAAGGCGCCATCTCGTTTCTTCCCTCGTTTTTTAACCCTTTCTGGTTTTTCGTTTTTATATAAGTAATATATGATATATGATATATATATGATAAGTGCGAAAGAAAGGAAATTAGAAACGAGTGGCGATAAATTAAAACATGACCGAGTTACGATTTTCCTTTTCGCACGTGTACCGTACGACATTTTTCAGTACAGATGGCCCTCCGAAGTTTCGACCTGACATATAATGAACCACTAGTCGCACTAGTGCGTAAAAAAACACCACCTGTACTGAAAAAAAAAATCGTTGTTCAAATGTAACTTGTATGACTTTGACATAAAGTACCTGTCGAATACTAGTGCAGCGTCGAGCACTAGTATTTACACTATAGGTACATAAACTTTTCTGCCCTATTATATTCTGATAAACTGACTTAACTTACACTTTCGAGAGATAGTATTGAAGAAATTAAGGTGTTTGAATTCTTAGTCTATAGGGAGGATAAATATAGATACTTGTTGTTTCCACGGGAAACGAGGTTACTAGCGCCATCCTGTGACAGGTGGATTAACTAACAATTTTCCTGATTTCACATTACAATTACCTATTTAATAGGTAGGTAGGTTAGGTTATTTACTATATTACATTAAAATTCTGAACCTCTGATAACACATGTTGCACAATGTTTTATATTTTTTTAATGCTTCGGGAAAGTTTAATTATTTGCTAAGTTTACCTGTAAATCCAGGACTACTAGCGACATCTAGTTGGCCCTGGGTAAATCAAACTTGTTAACATTAAATTTTTATTACATACATACCAAGGACAATATATACCGGGACTGACATAGTCATACAAAAAAGAATACAACTGAAATGGACAATAATTCATGGATGAAACTAGATGGCGCTGTTTCACAGCCTGGAAATGGCAAAAATCATGTTTTCATGTGTGTTGTTTGTCATTGGTAAAAATATTTTTTTACGTGTTTTTTTAATTTATTTTAAGAACAAATGAGAACAAACAAGAGTAGATTTGGCGAAATAAAGTCGTCCGATCTTGTTAAACCGATCTCTCTAACAAGTTCATCCGATCTTGCTTGAACTTGTTAAAGAGATCGGTTTAGTTTATTTTCACCTTCACATATATCTCATCTCAATAAGAACTCCCAGGACTCGATAACAGGTTTAATTTCACTCCGCTTTCTTTCACCGTGGCTTGCGTGGGCAACGGTCGCGCGATGGTCGCGCGACGGCGATGCGACGCATACGAAATCAAACCTTATCGATATGGAAGTAGACGATGCGATGAGACGCGACGGCGACGGTCGCGCGACCATCGCCTACGCACGACACGGCGTTACTAATTAATTTCGGGCACTTTTCGGATGTCGAATACCTAACAATATTAACAATAGTAACAGCATGCATCTAGAGAAACACACGATAACAGGACTACTGATGCCATCTACTGGGAATAGAACTAGTCATGTACAAATGTTTGTACGTATTCAACATAAATATTGCTTATATATTTATTGTGTTGTAGGAATAAATAGGAAAAAAAAAAGCCAACTAACAAGTGAAAAAATTCATGCTATGATAATTGCCAAAGATCACATGAATTTTGTTCAATTATTTTGAAGAGAGACTAGTGAGAGTAAACTTGAATTGTGATGAAATTATGACTTTTAGTTCACACAAGCTGAGTTATCGAAAGCGTTACCACATTAGCTTCGTCTTACATTAAAATAATAAACCTAAATTCATCCCTTGTGAATTGAACATGGTTTGACACATTGCCGCTGCTGCGCGACTAGAACCTGTACAGCTAACCCCATCTTGTGGTGAGTAGAGAAACCGACCAGTATAATATTAACTAAATATCTTTTAAAAATTCGACCTGACAAGTAATGTTAAATTGACAACGCTTTAACAGCATTTTTCATCATATGAACCGTGAAGTGTCCAGCATAAATAAAAAAATAAAAAAAAATAAAAATTTTGATCATAATAAAACGCCAAAAGCTATATTTTATTAAGACACTTTTATAATATTTGGATAGTGTTTCATCATATGGCCACAAGATGGCGCTGAAAGCAAGATAGAACACGCTATTAAGATTTTTCCAGAAACAACGAAGTGATCTCAATTTTATAGGGGTTAGGCACGGTTCGGAGTTAGGTTAGGTTTTGAGTTAGGTTAGGTTTTGAGTTAGGTTAGGTTTTGAGTTAGGTTAGGTTTTGAGTTAGGTTAGGTTTTGAGTTAGGTTAGGTTTTGAGTTAGGTTAGGTTTTGAGTTAGGTTAGGTTTTGAGTTAGGTTAGGTTTTGAGTTAGGTTAGGTTTTGAGTTAGGTTGGGGCGCTAGGTCGGGTAACCTCCACGAGGGTCTGGGACATTCCAATAGCTGTTGATCCTCGCGGATCCACAGTTAAGGGAATGGCTTATGGCTGGTGCGCCCTGGGGGCAACGGTAATTAATCTCCTACGTGGGATTGCTTACCGTTGTTGCCAATAACCCGACACCCGGGTACATCCCGGGGGGGAGGGAAACACTTCTGTCGCGTCCCCGTGATCTCTGAGGCTATACCGGACAGGGCTACCCATACCGGGCAGGCGAAGAGTTAGGGACGTTCCAGGAGTAGGGGGGAACGGTTCACCTGCTTTCAACAGAAACCGGGTGGACAGGCCTCGGCCACCGTTCCAACACTCGTTATCCCAGTCACAAGGTGTTGTTGACATGTCTAGCAGCCTTGTGTGGGACCGAGGGCCTTGCCTTGGTCGGCCGGGTCAAGAGGAGTTAACCTCAACAAAAAATCCACAACCCTCCGTATGGCGGTTCACCGTGCGGGGGTGCTCTTTTTTAAGAGCGGCTGGGGTGTTCATCAGTCGTTAGTGGCCTCACCTGTGACACTGCCCGACCTCACAGCGTTAATAGGGCCACAGTTTTGGGTACTGGTAATCTCTGCCCCTGTGGAGCGTTAGTCTTACCTACTCGTGGGAATTTAATGGCTTCTAAAAATTTAAAAAACAACAACGGCCCTTCTCAGGGCCAACACAAAAACGGCCTTTCTAAAGGCCAAAGCGCAAACGGCTCTTCTCTGAGCCAGCCAGAGATGGATGAAATCGACGTTACGTCGATGCCTGGAGGCAGCCGTCAAGATGGGACGGAGAGAGATCGGAGCCCTGTTAATGTACGGAAGGGGTCGGAGTCTGAGGACCCCGTCGTCGACAACCAGAGGGAGTCCAGAGTGCAATCAATCCGATTTCATCGGCTCTCTGATGAAACAGATTCTGATGATACTGTTGAGAGGGAAGTTAGGACAAATACAGCTCGGAAACGAAATATCAATTTCTCGGACGAGGAAACATGGCATGTGAACCTGCCAAAGATCAACACTGCACGCAGAGGCGGGAAATGGGGCAAGGCCAAAGCTCGAACAACAAGTGTCGCAAAAACCAAGTCCCTCGGGGCACATGTGGGTATCGCCAAAGCAAAACTGTTGCTACAAAGAATAGACAGAGGGCTTGCTGAAAAAGAAAGCAACAAGCGTGCCACACATGTGCAACCTTGTGAGACAGTGGAACAGGAACGACCGGAGGACCAGATAATGTCAGATGGGGATGGAGTAGAAATCGTGGACCCAGAGGGACGATTATCCCCATCTGCTGACGGTGATGTGGCGGACGTTGCCCGAAAGGCAGCGAAACGGGTGCTGCAACACGTCAAGAAATGTATGAACATCAAAGGAACGATCCGCGGACAAATTAACGAGGCTTGCCAGCAAATCGTAAAGGCGATGAACACACTGGACTCGCGTGAGGCTAACGAGGAGCTGAATATCCTCCGAGCATCCAACAAATCGCTGAAGGAGCAGTTAGCCCACGCGACCAGCGAGGTAAAGGCGTTAAGAAGGGCCTTCTCCGAGCGGAATAAGAAGGAGGCCCCGTCAGGCGACCTCAGCCTGAAAACCCCTAAGGCTGGCAACAGCATGCTGGCAACCGTCACGCAGGCTTTGTCGGAATTCAAAGAGGAACTGTCCGCGAGTCTCCATCGCTCGATAGGGAATATGGTGAATGCGCGCATTGACGACCTAACGAGCAGACTCCCCCGGCGCCGATTGCCCGGCCGCCATTAGCGTCGGACCGAAGAAGTGCAGATGCGGCAAATGCTGCAGTCTCGTATTCCCCTAGGGACCTAGTCACTGATTTGCCGGATGATCCCTGGACCCCGCTGCCAGCCCCAGAGCCTGCTTCTAGAACCACGAAGCCCAGGAAAGTGGCAGAGGAACAGGCAGGGTCGACACTGATGCCCCCTGCAAGGGCTGCACCGGCCCCTAAATCAGGGCGTAAGAAGAAAAAGGGGCTACCAAGCAGGTACCCCTAGAGACTTCTCCTCCTGCGGGAAATACTATTCCCACCCCGGCTCCCCGAGCAAAGAGGGTCCCCCAAGTGGCTACACAACCACCACCGACTGCCTCTAATGAGAAATGGACGGAAGTCCTCGGCAGGAAGGCAAAGAAAAAGCCGTGCAGTCTACGGCAGCAGCAGCAGCTAAACCAGCTGCTAAACCGAAGCCGAAGCCGAAGCCGCGCAAATTGGTGGCCCCATCGTCTGCGGCCATAGTATTGTCGTTAAAACCAGACTCGGAGGCCACCTATGCCTCGCTCCTGTCCAAGGCAACGACGTCTTTTAGCCTCGCTGAGGTGGGAATAGACCACGTCAATGTCCGTAAAACTGCTGACGGAGCGCGCATCTTAGAGGTTTCCGGTACGGACAACGGAAGAGCAGCGGACTTAATCTGCGAAAAACTGGAGGGACTGATCGGCAATGATGCGAGAGTGTACCGACCAATTAAAATGGCCGGACTTAGAATCTCAGGCATCATTGAGTCTGAAACAACCGAGTCCGTTGCAGCGGCAGTGGCAACTAAGGGTGGCTGCAAAATTGAAGAGGTCAAGGTCGGTGCCATACGAACTTCCTACAATGGAACGGGTTCCACCCTTGTAAAGTGCCCGGTTATTGCGGCCAACAAAATTTTAGAGGGGGGTAGATTACTCATAGGGTGGACAAGTGCAACCGTTCAAGCACTCGAGCCAGCGCCACTCCGGTGCTATAAATGTCTGGGGGCGGGGCATACACGTGCAACGTGCCCCTCGCAAGTGGAAAGGGGCAGCCTGTGCTTCAGATGCAGCAAGCCGGGGCACAAAGCGCCTGAATGCACAGAGAAGCCCTTCTGCGCGGTATGCCACCAGGCGAAAAAACCATCGGGCCACTATATGGGAGGTATATCCTGCTGCCCCCCACCAATAAAAGGACGTATGGAGCCCGCCCGGATCCAACGGCCCAACCAGAGGAACACCGATACGGCTGAGGAGGGACAACAGATGGAACTGTAATGCATCCACGCCCATTTGAAATATTACAGACGAACCTCAACCACTGCGCCCGCGCCCAAGATCTGCTGATGCAGGTAATAGCAGAGTGGGGCGTAGGCGTGGCCGTCGCAGCGGAACCATATTTTGTTCTTCCTCAGCCTAACTGGGTAGGAGCAAGTGACGGGACAGTGGCACTAGTGGTACCAGCCGTTGGCAATTTTCCGCCCCTGACTGCAGTTCATAAAGGCCCTGGTGTCGCAGCAGCCAAATGGGGCAACGGCATCCTCATCGGAACTTACTTCTCCCCTAATAGGCCACTGTCGGATTTCGAGATATATCTTGACGACCTCGAAAGACTGATAAGGAGACTCGCCCCAACTCCGGTACTCTTAATGGGGGACCTCAATGCCAAGAGCGCAGCCTGGGGTTCTGCAGTCACCGATGCGAGGGGCCAAACACTTAGGGACTGGGTGGCGGCATTAGGTCTGGTGGTTCTGAATCGGGGACGCGCCAATACATGTGTGCGCCAACAGGGAGGATCTATTGTCGATGTTACTTTCGCAACCCCTGTTGTCGCCCACCGGATCGATAATTGGCGTGTCTTGGAGGACGTGGAGACTCTCTCTGACCATGTTTACATTAGGATGACTGTCTCTCCATCTCCAGCGGTCACAACACAGGCTCTGCTACAAGCAGCGGGTGGGCTTCGCCCCTATTGCTTCCCTAGGTGGTCTTTGTCCAGCCTAGATAGGGACATGATCGAGGAGGCTGCGATAATCGAGGCTTGGTGCGCCCCTCCACCAGACAACATAGGGACTGAACAAAAAGCAGCCCGCTTCCGTAAGTCTCTCACCACAGTGTGTGATGCCGGTATGTCGAGGTCGAGGAAGTTACCTGGGAGGAAGCAGGTTTACTGGTGGTCGGAAGAAATTGCCGATCTCCGAGTGATTGCTAATGCTGCTCGCCGCAGATATGTCAGATGCAGGCGCAGGCATCACACGGCGAATGAAGAGGAGACACTCCATGAAGCCCTAGTAGCTGCAAAGACGGCTCTTAGAGTAGCCATATCCAAGCGCAAGGACGAGGCTCGAGAGGAATTCCTAAGTACTTTGGATCGAGACCCATGGGGGCGGCCATACAAGCTGGTCAGGAACAAACTAAAATGTGCTCCCCCGATGGACTCTCTGGAACCGGATCTACTAAGAAGGGTAGTAGAGGGTCTTTTCCCGGAAGCGCCAAATTTTGTTCCACCTGTTATGGCTGCCCCAGTGGAAGAGCCGGAGGGTCTCTCGGATGTCCCGTTAGTCACAGATGACGAATTTATGAGGGCGATATTCAAAATGAGGGCAAGCAAGAAAGCTCCCGGACCAGACGGGGTGCCAGGGAAGGCTCTATCACCAGCTCTGAAACACCTAGGGACCAGGTTGCGTGGCCTCTTCAATGACTGCCTCCAAGAGGGTACATTTCCTCGTTGCTGGAAGGAGGGCAGGCTGTGTTTACTGCGAAAGGAGAGTCGTCCAGCTGATTCTCCCTCAGGATACCGCCCCATTGTCCTCTTGGATGAAACGGGCAAGATGTTAGAGCGCATCATTGCAAGGCGCATCATTAAACATCTGGAGGACACGGGCCCAAACATCTGCGATAGGCAGTTTGGGTTCCGAGAGGGGCGATCCACAATAGACGCAGTCGATGAGCTGCAAAAATTCAACAATCTGGCAGCGGAGAAGAGGGAGGGAGCCATCGCAGTATCTCTTGATATTGCCAATGCCTTCGGCTCTCTCCCTTACTCGGTAATAAAAGAGGCACTTCGTCACCATCGTGTGCCCGTGTATTTGAGGACCATCATAGAGCACTACCTTACAGATAGGGTAGTGCTCTATGAATCAGGAGGTATACGCTTAGAGCGCCGAATGGAGTGCGGTGTTCCACAGGGGTCGGTACTGGGGCCCCTGCTCTGGAATATCGGCTTCGACTGGGCCATAAGAGGAGTTCAACTTCCTCGCATGGCCACCATTTGTTATGCCGATGACACGATGGTGGCTGTGAGGGGAAGAGACTACCAAGAGACTCTAAGGAGAGCGGCAGTGGCAACCGAGCTAACAGTTGGGCGTATCAATTTGCTCGGGCTCACGGTGTCACTAGCCAAGACTGATGCCGTGGTCTTTGGAGGAAAGGGCTGGCGGCTTCGGCCCGACGAAGTCATTCCTGTTGGTGGAGAGGAGGTCCCTCTAAAGCCCCAAATTAAATACTTGGGTCTCATTTTAGACAGACATTGGGACTTCGAGGGACATTTTACAAACTTGGTTCCTCGCCTCATCGGGGCTGCCTCGGCGCTGAGTAAACTCCTGCCGAACGTCGGAGGACCCAAAGACCCATGTCGGCGCCTATATGCGAATGTCATTCGCAGCATGGCACTTTATGGTGCGCCGATATGGGCCGGAAGGTTGAATGATAAAACCCGGGCCCTGCTCCGGAGACCTCAGAGGGTTATTGCACGGCGTATCATAAGAGGATACTCGACGATTGGACACGCAGCTGCATGTGTCCTCGCTGGCAAAATGCCTTGGGAGCTGGACGCTCTAATATTGGCCGAGCGCTACAACCAGAGGGTAGAACTCCGAACTGCCGATGAGCGTCTGGCGCCCCGGGAACTGGAGGCACGACTGCAGGAGACTAGGAAAAGAGAGAGGGACCGCTGGAAGAGCCAATTGGAGGACGAGCCCTATGGAACATACACAATAGGAGCCCTCCTCCCGTCCTTTGACGCATGGCTTGA